>NW_015168716.1:72425-100432 GCF_001447785.1 Gekko japonicus
TTCCCTTCCCCTCCCCACAACAGACACCCTGTGAGGTAGGTAGGGCTTAGAGAGAGGTCTTTCGAGAACTGCCCTTGAGAGAACAGCTCTGAAGGAAGCCGTGACTGACCCAAGGTCACACCAGCAGCTGCATGTGGAGGAGTGGGGAATCAACCACCACTTAATCTCAGTATAAGACAATTGAGGAAAAGCCATGTTCCAGCATCACAAAAGAATGCAAGTATGCAATCAGCTCTAAAGGCAAAACAAGACTGTGAAACACAAGATTGCCACAGGGACTTGCAGCAGGATGGCAGCTGTGAGCTCCTTGTGGGAAAAGCGCCACAGGGGCAAAATTTGGATTGGCACCACAGTGAAAGGGGAGGATGGGATTCAGCCTTCTCCTGGGCACCTTTTTTTTTTTTTTTTTAAAAGCAAAAGAGCCACAGGGAGCACAATTCACCCAACTGGGAGGGCTGTGCACGTACTGATAGGCTACATGAGGATCCATGTTTTTACGGATGTTTTTGTACAATGGTGGTGTCACAAATGATGTGTTTTGTGCTACAGTCTGTAAACCTGGCGGTGATATGTGATTTGATGTTTTGTTTTGGAGGGACCCCAGATAAATATCATGAGGATCTATAAGAGACAGAGGTCATTTTGGGGGGGATCGCGGGGGAACGCAGTTCCCCCGGGTGAGGTACGGGGGGCGTGGCACATGACGAAGCCCCTCCCCCTGCTTCCAGCCGCCCCGCTTCCGGCCCTCATTCAGCCAGGAGGAGGCAGGAGAAGAGGGAGGGTAAGTTGCTTCCTCCCTGCCTCTCCCCACCCCTGCCTGCCTGGGGCCAGGGAGGGCCTTCACGGGGCTTCCTTGCACTCCCGCCGGCCTTGCAGGTCCACATGAGTTCCCCTAGCTCTTTTCTACGAAACGACCCCTGATAAAGAGATCCATATTTTAGATTCATGTTTTTGTGCCATGGGGGTTCTATGAAGGGATCGAGGCATAACTTCCGTGGTGCAAACTTTGGCCATGGATGTGATGAATGATTAGATGGTGAGATGGGGGTGACCCCGCATAAAATCCTGAAGATCCATGCTTTGAAACAACACTTTTCTACCATGGCAGCACCACGAAGCGGGGGATGCATGATTTTTGTGGTGCAGTCTCTGGCGATGGAAAAGATATGTGATTTGATGGTGAGTTTGTGGTGACACCGTGGGGAAATCCAGAGGATCCATGCATCAGAAACATGGTTTTATGATGTGGGGGCACCGCAACATTGTGGATGTGGGATTTTTGTGGTGCAATCTGTGGCAATGGGACATGATATGTGATTTGATGGTGAGTTTCAGGTGACCCAATGCAAAAATCCACAATCCACAATCATCCGTCCTTTGGATCAATGCTTTTCCATTGCGATGGCTCCACGAAGTGGTGCATCCGTGATGTTTGTGGTGTAGTCTGTACCTATGGACAGGATCTGTGATTAAACAGTGAATATGAGTGGGCAAACACAAAAATCGTGAGGATCTGTGCTCTGAAACCACATTTTTGTGTCATGGCATTGCCATAAAGCATTAGATCCATGATTTTCGTGGTGCTATCAGAGACTACTGAACATGATATGGGATTGAACAGTGAATACAGGGTGACCAAATGCAAAGATCCTCAGGATCCATGATGATCCATGATTTGGAAATAGTTTTTTGCACTGTGGTGGCACCACGGATTGGTAGAGCCATGATTTTTGGGGTTCCATCTGGGGCCATGGACATTATATGCAATTGGATAATGAATTTTACATAATGCAAAAATCCTGAGGACTCACGAGGATCCATGCTTCAGAATTATGTTACTGTGATGTGGCAAAGAAACTGTGGGTCCATGATTTTTGTGTTGAAATCTGTTGGTATGCAGATAAGTGATTGATGGTGAGTTTGGGCTGAACCAACACAAAAATCCTGAGAATCCATGCTTTGGAACCATGGTTCCATTATTTTTGTAATGAAATTTGTGGCTATGAACATGTTATATGAGTTGGTGGTGAGTTTGAGATAACCCAATGCACAAATTCTGAAGATCTATGAGGACTGGTTGTTTAGAACCACATTTTGACACCATGGCGGAGCCACAGAGATTTATGTGGTGCAAAATGTGACCATGGCTATGATATGTGATTGGATAATGATTTGGGGATGACTAAAAGTAAAATCCCAGAGTATCCATGGGGATCTGTGCTTTGGAACCACATTTTGGTGCCCAAGGCATCACCACAAACCAGCAGACCCTGGGTTTTTTTTGGTGCGACCACCACTCTCCTCCTTTGCAAATGAACAAGGAGGAGCTGGGGCAGACTCCTTGGCTGGGAGGTGGGAGAGTGAAAAAGGAGCTGACTCAAACTGCATGGGAGAAAAACAAGTCTCACCTATCCAGCTAGCAGCGGGACCCAGCTCTGCAGCAGAGTGCTTTTTCTTAGCCTCCTCCCCACAACTCCCTGTCCACCAACTTTTCTGCCTCAGGATCCTGCTTGTGTGCGCTCCAAATCTGAGCTTCGACAAATGTGATCTGGTGATCCTGCACAGTCTTTGCATGGAATGAGAAGGCCTTCCCCACCATAGCTATGGGGGAAGCATGGGCGTGGCCGCCACCCCCTTTTAAAGAGGTATGAATTCATTGGTGCCTACTGGGGTCCAGCTGCCTGCTGCCACCAAGCCAAGTGAGATGTGAAGATTTAAGAGTTCATGGGGATTCAAAGACTGGTCAATGTGGGAATGGTAAACAAATTAGAAACTGGCAAGGTCAAGGATTGCAGGACTGGCTATCAGGAATGAGGCAGGAACGAGGAACAAAGAAGTAAAATTGGAAAAGCACAGCTACAGAGGGAAATCAGGCTGCGGGAAGGCTGTAGGCGGGGCTCAGTGCCGCACGGCGAGACTTATTTAATACCAAGGTAAATATTTAAAATACCTAGTTTGTGGGAGTAGAACTTGTGGGGGCGTAGATGTTGAGTGAGGGGGCATGGCCCCAAGATGCCCCACCGTGGCTGTGCCCCCACATTGAAGTACTGCAGAAGTGCAAATTAAAAGTGGAAAACGTCCAGAGAAAGAAGGGAATGGGACAGATGTGGTCTCTGCATGGACACTGAGGGTGCTAGGCCTCAAGTGAGGGTCCCTAGAAGCTTCTTGGATGACCTTCAGCCAGTCACTCCCTTTCATCCGAACCTATCTCACAGGGCTGTAAGGACAGAATAGAGGAGGGAAGTATAATCTAAAAAAATGTTATCTGAGAAAGTCAGACCTAGTTTGGTGAATAAAGCTGTTCTTCCTCTTCTCACTTCTTTGTGTTATTTCTAGTCCAACTTCCTCCCCTCCAGCAACCAAAACTCTTGAGAAAAAATTAAAGCTCCCCTGCGACTGCTCCAAATTAGAGAATCCCCCTCCCAACTTTTCTTGACTAGCAGTCGCAAACTATAGGTGCTGGTTAGGGTTGCTAGGTTCCCCCCGGCCACTGGTAGGGGATGGTGGGGTAGGGTTGCCAGATCCATGTTGGGAAACTCCTAGATATTTAGGGATGGTGGCTGGGGAGGACAGGGACCTCAGTGGGGGACAGTGCCATAGAGTCCACCCTCCGAAGCATGCGTTTTCTTCAGAGGAACTGATCTCTGTAGTCTGGAGATGAGCTGTAATTCTGGGGGATCCCCAGGCCCCACTTGGAGGCTGGCATCCTTAGTGCTCATCATGGAGGTGCTCACCAAAAATACTTGATTTGCACTGCAAAGAAAATGAGGAGTGGAACACCAGATAACACTCCCAGCAAGTAGAGTTGCCAGCCTCCAAGTGGGGCCTGGGGATCTCCCACTTTTACAACTGATCTCCAGCTGACAGAGATCAGCTTCCCAGGAGAAAATGGCTGGTTTGAAGAGTGGACTGTATGGGCATCGTACCATGCAGAGGCCCCTCCCCTCCCCAAACCCCACCTTCTACTGGCTCCACCCCCAAAGTCTCCAGGTATTTTTCAACCCAGACCTGGGAACCCTACCAGCAAGGTGGCTTGGTTTGCATAGTGCTATTTAGGATGTGTGCAGACCCAAGTGAGGAGTGGGTTCTCTCAAAAATGTCAGTTTTTATTTGTGCCTTCTTGGCCCATTTGGAGACCTGCTTTCTCCCTTGCCTTTGTGGCTGTTAACAGTCCCCTCCTTCCAGCCCCCCACCAGGAGAAACTACCAGCTGGCAAATGGGAGCTGACCGGAAGGGCAACGGGTCCTCATAGAGTCATAGAATCGTAGAGTTGGAAGGGGCCATACAGACCATCTAGTCCAACCCCCTGCCCAATGCAGGACCAGCCTAAAGCATCTCTGACAAATATTTGCCCAACCTCTTCTTGAAAGTCCTGGAGCAAGTCAAGCTGAGCAGCCCCTGTGGTGCTTCAAGCCAGGAGTGCAGGGCTGACAATGGGCATTACCTCCCCCCATGGCATCATTCCCTAAACTGGGAGCAGAACAGGAGGAGGCAGTTGGTGACTGAGGTGGGTGTTGTGTATGTCATGTGAAAATGAGGCTGCACATGTCTGTGAATGCGTTCCCCCCGTGCCACCCACAGTCTCCTTTGGTTCGTTTGTTCCCTGAGTGTTGCCTCCTTACCAAAGGCAAAGGTGTAAGCTTGGAAACCACTAAGCGTTGGCAGAGACACTCAAACAAAGGTCTCTTCTTAAAATAAAACTTATCTTTTTATTAAAGAAAAACATACAAAGGTTTACCTGGCAAGGTGGCTAGCAAGGCACTATGCCAGCTGCCAACATAGCACAATCCTATTTCCTAAATGCTGATAGTGAATACACAGAAAACTAACATGCAAGCAAAGTTTTATCCCACCCAAAGCATGCAGAAAAACGAAAGGCCTTCCGGGCTGAACTCCTAAAGTCTCCGGGGAGCAATGCCTCTTCAGATTCCTTCAAGAGTCAGCAAAGGTCGGTTGAGACTGACTAGCATTTATACCAAATGATCAAAGAGGTCCCCCAATAATTAAATTACAGTTGTAAATTAACATTTTGAAGTTGAGATTGTTTTACAGGAGATTGCTTCCTTGCGTCTCACACTCCAAAAGTTACATTTTGTTTACAGGACCAGCACAGTGTTATTGTTGTTTTTTTGGTGTTTCCAACATGAACTGTACTTTGATGTTATCTTTGAGATGGAAGTGGGGTGTGTGAATCTGTATCTCAGGAGTTAATTTGCCTTCCGGATTGAAGTCTGTCACTGCCCAAATGGCCTTTCCTGCCAGATGTATTTTATTGCTATGGGTATTGTGGGTCTCACACCTGTGGAAATTTACATTGATTCAGATCCTGGGAATGGAATGTGTGAACTTTTGCGTGCGTGACCGAGAAAGAGATTTGCCTGGAACAAAGGGCTTGCAAAGAATCATGGGGTTTGGTTCAGTGAAGCAGGCCAAGCCTGTTCCTTTTTTGCTAGCAAAGACAGAGACAGATACATGGATTTTATAAACTATTTGGTTCATTTCTAAACCCAAACCTTCTATATTTCTAAAATTTCTTACCACAATGTACTGGCTCTTTAATAGGCTATCCCAGTAGGCCTTGGAGCAAGAGGGAGAGTAGGAGGGACTCAGTGCTTCCCTTCTCAGTCTCCCAACTAGCAGCCTGCAGGAAGGCAGGGCCCACTAAGCATCTGCAGAACCAGGCCGGGACAACCCTGGTCTAGAGCTCTAGAAACAGCTTAGGCCTCGGTCCCATGGGCTGGATAATCCGCAGGGGAACAGAGGCTTTTAACTGTGGAGAAAAAAGAAGTGCAGTAGCGCGATCTCAAGTTCCCCCGCGGCTCCATCCTCTGGCCGTCAGCAGCCGATCAGACCAGTAAGGCAACGCAGCAGGACTGGTGAGGCAATGCAGCAGGACCACGTTTGTGTGCATGCGCCTGACGCCGACGGCTGCTGGATGTAACGGGCTACCAGCGCATCTCCGATCAGATGCCCACCAGTGCCACACATTTAACGGAAGATAGTACTTGTTAGCAGGTAGTTTTTAACTCCGCTTTTTCCGTGGGAAGCCACAGGTTGGCCACGGTGTGCGCCACTTGCCAGATGTTGCAGTGTGATTGCACCCCGATAATCTGCCCACCACCTGTGGCTCTCCTGCAGCAAATTCCGTGTGTGACCGGGGCCCCAGTTAAGTATTGCTGTTCCTTATTCCAACAGACAAGTTACTGTTAATAAAGTACTAAAGTAAACAATAAAGAATAAAGTAAAGACAGTTACTGTTAATGAAGAGGCCATCAGCTAGAAGGAAGTGGGTGTTTGTTGTTTGCACCTCTATACAAAAGAGGGTTCTGGGCTAAGCGAGGCCTGAGGCCCAGGCAGAGGTGTGGGAGGCTTGGCTCTGCTTGCTCCTGGCCACCAGTGGCCCTCGAGGGCAGCAGCCTGCTGTGAAGTTTTCCTGGAAGTTAAAGTACACAGAAGGTGGGGCTTTGGGGGGGGGTAAACTTCCAATCCTTTGTTCTCACTCTCTCACAACAGAACTCACTTCCCTCTAAGTTGGCAAACAAGATGGAGTTAAGAGTAGAAGGATAGTAAGGATGTTTATTTTCTTCCATGTAACCCTTCCCCAGTTTTCTTTTTAGTAAACTTTTATTAGAAGCTAAACACACACGTCTGAGACCTGCTTTATTTCCCCTGCACTTAATGCACCCTGCTAAATATCCAACAAATAAGCTGCCTACCAACAAATAGGAGCCTTTTTATATCATTCCAGACTTTTATATCTATTCCAGACTTCTTTGCAAAGGGTGATGGAAAAGCTCATTGCCTCTAGCATCTAGTATCTGAGAAGGAAGTTTGGCACCCACACTCTTGCATTCTCCGAAGAAAAAAGTTTTCCTCCCTGCCCATTCTGGGTTTTTTTTCCTGTTTCTATCAGTAAACCTAAAACTAATTAGCTGTGAAGGGAAAGAGGAAGAGCGGAGGCACTGGGAACGTCTCTTGCCTGCTCCGTTTTTCCCCTGGGGTGTGTATAGAAGGGAGTGCTTGACATCTGGCAAGGGAGAATGCCTTCCTGTGACTGAAAATCTCCAATTGGGAGAGATAAGTGGCTGGGGAAACTAGATATCTTGAGTTTTCCAAAGACAGGAAAGTCGGAGAGCTCTCTAAATCTGCCTACCACTCAGTATCCATCACCCTTTTCTTTAAAACTTGTTTTGCCTGCTCATATCCCATTTCCAAAACAGACTGAATGGAAAAGCCCAAATTCACCAGCTTGATCCTAACTGTCTTTAGCCATGTAGACTGATAACAATCTCAAAGAATCAAGGGAGTTAAGCCTTGATGACTGAAATTTAGCTTTAGCCAAAGGTTAATGGAAGCAAGACACACCCTAACCTCAACTTTTACCAGGCCTGTCTCCAAATGCAAATTTGAATTTGAAACACAGTGGGGTAGCTGAACAGCTGCTCTCAGGAATTTTGATTGTACCCACTCCAGAGGTATAAAGCAAGAAGATAGTGGCCCAATCATGGTCCCATATAAGAGATGTGTTGGGTTAGCGAGTTAAAACACTTCAGTAATTATAGAGTTAACTTTGTTAGTCAACCGGAAGTCACATGTGTTTATTGTAATCAATCTGTTACCAAGTGAGAAAAGCCCACAAATCTTGTGGGAGGTCTTAGGTAAGTGAACTGAACATTAGCATTATGATTGGAAAATCAGTGTATTAGCTATTTTGCACATTGGGGGTCTCTTTCCTGTCTTTTTTTTGCTTGGAGAAGAGACGCCATTCTTATAGTGTAATCTTCTAGTGTAAGCCCACCACTCTTATGTTGTTTCTCAGGAGCTCTGGAGGAATACCATCTGCACCTGGAGCTTTTCCTCTTCTGAGCTGGCCAATAAGAGAGTTAACCTCGCCCATAGATACCGGAGGCCATTTAGGCAATTCCTCCATCTTGGGGGGGGGAGGGGCTCATAAGAAGAGTCTTTGTACATCTTCTAGAAATATGTTTCCCAGCTATTTGACAAGATGAAGGAGTCCAAGGGGGATCAGTCCTTAAGTGCATTAGCTGCCTACATTACATGCTTCCATGCAGCTGTTATAGGATTTCTTTTCAGCAAGAAGATATAGGTGAGCTGCTTAACTGTCATTTCCAGATGCATTTTAATATATATATGGAATGCAGAGATGAGAGCTTTTTTGGCTTCAACACAGTCCTCATTGAACTGCAGCTTTGAAAATCTTACTGCTCTCATAGCAGATAAGCTGATATCACATGCCAAAAAAAGTTTCAATCTCTGAATTAGGTTTTCATAAAGAATTAAGGGATCCCAACCTGGGTTGGTTACCATAAGAACTGATTGGCACATCTGTAGATTTTCTTCAGCCAAGGCTTTCTTCAACTTTTGATCTAACTGGGAAGACCATTTAGCTCAGCATCCTGCATGTTCTGTTGGTGGGACATGAATAGTAAGTCGAGATAGTGGAATCATTTGCAGCAGAAGATGATCACCTTCCAAGTAGGGTAATACTTGGAGATTTTTCACAAAGGGTAATAAGTTTCCACTGACTAACATATAGTCTATACTGGGCAGCCTCCTCAGCAGGAAACACCTCTTGATCTTTGTGCTCCTTGGATTTATTACCAACCATACGGATGAGGACTTGATCATTTTGACAGAAAAGGTTCAGACACGCCTTGTGTTTCTCACAAATGCTCTCCTTGGAGGCTTCCTTGGTCTCCTAAAGACTGAGTTTCTTCACTGTTTCCACAATACTTCCTAGCTGCAGCATGTGCAAAATATTCCTTGGCTGGCCAGTTTGTTTACACAGAGGGCAGCCTCTGCCATCTCCCTCACCCCCACCTTTGGGTCAGGCAGGCCTGGCAGAAATTGTGGCTGCACTCAGCAAGGATCCTGCATCTTTGAAATACTCCAGACCAGGCAAGTAGCCAGGATTTTGTGGTTTGTGGGGCAATTTTTTTTCTGATGGGGCTGAAGTTCTCAGTGCAGAAAGAAAAGCCATTTAGCCAACAGAAAGCTGTTACCAGGATAAATCTCTAAATTGCAAGCTGTCAGCCACTTTAGATGACAGTTAACAGCTGCTGCAAGTTAATCACTTCTGCCAGCCTAAGCAACAATTCTGATAAGAAGCCGGCAAGTGGGGGTGATGACTTCTATAGTCAAGAAAGCTAACCCTTAGGCAGAAAAACTCTCTTAAAGGAGACCAATTCCTTGACCAAGAGTTAGAAGGGATCCTGGATGTCACCTACTCCAACCCCCTTGCTCAGTGCAGGAATTAGTCAACTACAGCACCCCACTCTGCTTAAAGGAGCTCATGCTTTTAAATTTTTTTTGAAATTATTGAAAAAAGCATTTACAGGAGGAATTCTTGTGGGCTGTGCCTTTAAGAAAGGGGGCAGAGCCCCCAAAAGCCCCACCATAGCTAGGGGCCTGACATGGCAAATACCTCTGATGTGATCTTCAGCTGCCATGGCTGCCTCACACCAAGAACACACAAAGTACAAACTGTTCATTCCTTTTGGCAGCTTTCAAGCAGAGTTTGGGTGTTTCCCTTCCTGGAAATGATTCAGGATCTTTGCTGACTTGAAATCTAGCCCAGGTCAAAATCCTGGAGCTGTGAGAAGTTCCACAAGCAGCCATTACTTGAGGTGGTTCCCTTGAGAAAGAGCTTGTATATCCAGAATTCCTTACAGTCCTCAACTGCCCAAACCACTGTATTCCCATGTTTCTTTTCCTTGGTTCCCCCCCCTTCCTTTCCCCCCCTTTTGACATCATTGCATACAACTTATGGTCACCCCATCGGTTTAGGCAAGAGACAAACAGGTAGTTTTTGCTATTGCCTGCCTCTGCACAGAGACATTGGACTTCCTTGATGGTCTATCATCCCAGTATTAACCAGGGCCAACCCTGCTTATCTTCCAAGATCTGACAAGATTGGTCCCATTACCATTATTTAATTATTAGCATTAATGAGTTTATAATCCACTTGTATTTATAGTCCAATAAGAGTTACTGGTAATAACATCAAATCAAAGGTAAAATGGATGAACATTATCACTAAACCTGTTGTTCCAAAAATGAATGAAACATGTCTTTCTGCAAACCTGTCTAGTTGGGCTTTCCTCATACTGTTTTTATGTTAGATCCATCATCTCCAGGAAGCCTTAGACTATATCTTTTTTTTAATCCAGCCCTTTGAAGTTGGTGAGGTTAGCAATGCTGTGAACTGCACAAATTCTTGCTGACCTGAGGCATGTATTTTTTAGAGTCAGTCATAACTTAATTCTTTAGGTCACCCACGTGTATGGATCTGTGTATATACTTTGCTCTGCCTCCCACGTGGTCCTTCTGTGGTTGTGACAATCACCTGTTGTCAGAACTCAAAAAGTGCCCATGGATTGAAAAAGGTTCTTTAGTCAGCTCTTTAAAGGACTCTTCCTCTCAGGAGCCAGGGTGGTTGTAGGGGTTAGCATGTCTGACTAGGGTATGAATTGTCACCATGCCATGGAAGCTTGCTGGGTGACCTTGGGCCACTCAAACTCTGAGTCTAGCCTACCTAATAGGGTTGTTGTGAGGATAAAATGGCAAAGAGGAGAAAAACGTCAACAGTTTTGAGTCCCTGTAGGGGAAAAAGATGGGGTAGAAATGGCCCATGACACAGGTAGGTTTAGGGAATCAGCCTAACACATCCAAAATCAGTTAGCAAGAAACTGCTGCTAGATAGCCAAAAACAGTTTGAAAAGACTAAACTCTTATGCCTGAAGATCCAGAGTGGTCCAGGCCTGAAAGACCAATCAGCTCTCTGGCTGGTTATGTCATTACTGCAGGGTTGGAAGATGGTCAGTAAAATCAGTAAAAGTCCGTTTTTTCAACTTGGTCAGTAACTTGTCAGTTTTTTAAAACAATTGGTCAGTAAAGTCAGTATTTCTTTGATTTTTGTGAATGCAGTTTGTGTTTTTCTGTTTTCATTACTGCATTTTTGGGGAAACATGATGACTTCCCAGTGAGAAGACAGATTGTTTTCAGTTTAGTTATGAAGTACTTTAAGGACTTTGTTCCTAAGAGTAAAACTGATTTGGTGAAATCTTCCACAAAGTATAGAAACATAATTAACCTCTTAAAACATGGGACAATGAGAGTAGAGATGATGGATATTGTGGGATTCAACATGGCACAGCTCATGCTAGGAGTTGAGGGACAAGGGGAAAAAATGCTTGTGGATGCGGAACAGAAAACTGTTGAGAAACAAAAGAGTTAGTGAATAACTTTATTTATTTATTTATTCAATTTATACCCCGCCCTTCCTGCTGGAGCAGGCTCAGGGAGGCTTACAAAGCGATTAAACATATAGGTAACAAATTATATACAATCTTAAAACAAATAATAAAACTCTTCATTATCATAAAGTGCTAGTAAGTGATCGGGTACTTATAAGAATGCTTACAGAAGGCAGAACCAATACTAGTGTTGTAATCAGATGATCTATATTGGTGGTTGGCTTGTCGTGGTCTCTATATTTAGGCAACAGCACAGACTGAACTGCCACAGCCCTCTCAATAGAGGTGGCTTTTTCAGGAGGGGACGAACCACAGCCTCCTTGAGTGCCCTAGGGAACTGTCCCTCTGAGAGGGACTTGTTGATAATCTCCCTTAGGGCATCTCGAAACCCATCATGGCCAGCTTTAATTAGCCATGATGGGCATGGGTCAAGGCAGCATGTGGTAGGGTGTACAGTTAAGAGCAGTTTGTCAACTTCTTCCAGGGTGAGCGGACTGAAATAATCCATAATCTGACTAGAAGACGTGCATGGAGCCTCGAGTTCACTTACTGTCTCAACTGTGGTGGGGAGGTCATGGCAGAGCGACAGGACTTCATCTGCAAAGTAGCTCTCAAAGGCCTCACAGCCAGTGTCCAATTCCCTAACATTTGGTCTGCCTTGTGGCAGAACAGTCATAGACTGAAGTATTCTAAATAATTGGGCTGGGCATGAGCTTGCATAATACTCTGACTGCCATCTCGTAGGAGCTCATAAATGTCCTATAAGATGTTCTTGTGGCTTCATCGTAGGTCTCTCTAGCCATCTTAGCCTTTGCTTCATCAGCCACAACTCCTGGGTAAACCTAGGAGTCAGCCTAGATTGAGGGCGCAGAGGGTGTCGGGGAGTGATCTCATTGATGGCTGCCAAGAGTCAGCTGTGCCAATCCTCCACAAGCTCCACAAACTCATCTAACGAGCTGCCAGAGGGCATTGGATCCTGCATGGCCATTTGAAGCCACATGGGTTTCATTTGGCTCCATGGGCAAGCTGAAATCTGCTCGCCGCCCAAACAGGGTTGGGGTGAAACATTCAGATGGGCCTTCAGGGCATGATGGTCTGACCATGGCACTGCTGCGGCAGTGACCCGGTCCACTGTGACCCCTGCTGTGAAGATCAGATTGAGCGTGTGTCTGGCCCAGTGAGTGGGAGTTGTTACATATTGGGAGAGTCCCAGTGCCACCATGGATGACACTAGGTCCATCGCCTGAGTTGAGGCCATATAGTCTGCATGGACATTGAAATCATGCAGGTCAATCGGTCTAGGGCAGGGGTGTCAAACACATGGCCGGGGGGCGGATCAGGCCCCCGGAGGGCTTCTATCAGGCCCACAGTGGAACTGGCTGTCTTTTGCTTCTTCCTCCAGTTCTGCTGCTGCTGCATCATCTTAGGTTTGCAGGTTACAGATACACACCTGAACAGCATACTCAAGATTACAACAGCACAGATATTTTGATGCAATAATTCAGAAGAAGAAGAAGGAGGAGGAGGAGGAGGAGGAGGAGGAGGAGATTGGATTTATACCCCGCCCTTCACTACCAAAAGGTAGTTGCTTACAAACTCCTTTCCCTTCCCCTCCCCACAACAGACACCCTGTGAGGTAGGTGGGGCTGAGAGAACTCTTGACAGAAACTGCTCTTTTTCAAGGACAGCTGTGCCAGAGTTATGGCTTGCCCAACGTCATCCAGCCAGGTGCAAGTGGAGGAGTGGGGAATCAAACCCGGTTCTCCCAGATTAGAGTCTGCGCACTTAACCACTACACCAAATTCAGAGCAAGAGGTGTCAGTTATCAGACACTGTTAAATGAACAAAATATTGCAGAGAGTGCTAATGTTTTAAGCATGTTTTTATTTTAAGTTAAAAAAAACCCTTTGTGTTTGTGTCCTTTATAAAGTTTATAACTCTGCTACCTGGCATTACATTTTATGACACACATGGCCTGGCTCAACAAGGTCTTATTTATGTCAGATCTGGCCCTCATAACAAATTAGTTCGACACCCCTGGTCTAGGGTGTTCCAATGCCCAGCCCAACACGGCCTCCACCAGGGATGGCAGGCTGCTGGCCGTTTCTTTTTTCATCAAAAAACCGAAGATAAAATACAAGCAAAGACAAGTCTTACCTTACAGTAATTATGTTTTGTTTTCATAATTATTACTTTACGTTTGGTTTTTAATATGTTTTGCTGATTTTCCTGGCTGCCCATTAGTCCTCAGGTATTTGTGCAGCTTAAGAATATAATACATTAATGTAATTTAATGTATTTATTGTCTTGATGTTTTAAATGTTGTTAGCTGCCTTGAGCCTGTCCTGTGGCTAGGCGGGATACAAATCAAAATTATAAATAAATATAAATAAACAAATAATAAGAACTACTAATAATCGATAAAAAGTTTACCAGTTGTTCTAAGGCAAGGAGCCACTAGCACCACATATCCCCTTCTTTACAAAAGAGAAGGGGTTTAAGACCCTCCCTGGTCCATCCCAGTCAATGTTGTGTAGTGGTTACAGTGTCTGACCAAGGTATAGGAGACCCAGGTTCCAATCCCATCTCTGCCACGGAACGTAGCACACTTGTACTGATATATTGTAATGGTTATATAAGCACTCCTACCAGTAGGTGGTGCTGTTGCACATCTGAATGTTTGGGAAGGTTCTGGGTCTGTTCCAGATATTGTGCTCTGGAAGTAAATGGTTTTCACTGTAGTCACTACTGTAAGATCTGTGCTGGAGACCGCTTGGAAGGAAGCCTTTTATTCAGGTTAGTTCCTTTAACAAGTGTTAGATCGCGCTAACAAAGGACTCGTAGAGTGATTCAGCAAGTGATTCAGCTTTATTGGAAGTAACGAACAAGCACTCAACTCAGTAAGAAACCAGAACAGAAAACAGTGGGAGCTTATGCTCCTTTTAAACATAACCGGGCTAATGTAGCCACGCCTATTTACAATTAACAACCAATGAGATTGCTAGGGTATCGTTCTGATTGGTCGCTGTTACGAAGCGACCAATAGGAAGTTCGCTCAGAGGAGCCCTGGTCTGGCTCGAAGCTTAACATGGGAGTCCTATGAGGTGATTCATGTAATCATTTCAATACATTACAATTCCTCCCCCCTAAGTTAAGCCATCATCCCAATTGTTTTATTATTTACAAACATGCAATCAACCTTTGTACATCAGTTATTCCAACAGTATTTACACTCATAGTCCTTCAGATAAGTCGGCATTTGCCGCGAACGCTGGGACCTGCGGAGCGGTGCAGGCTCCATGGGCAGACAAGGTTGTGGGTCAGAGTGGGGTTCACTACAGCCTGGATCAGGCACAGACTCGACTGGGATTTCAGCCCCGCACACAGGGTTCTGCCCTGACTCGGGGACAGTACCGGGCCTTTCGGTACTCACCGCCTGCTCTGGGGGTGTCCACTCGACATCAGGGGATTCAGCCGTCGGAGAGTCAGCGCTGTCCCTAGCCCAACGTCTCCTTAACTGATCTATGTGGCGCCGCCATATTCGACCGTCAGCTAACTGCACCACATACATTCGAGTACCCACAGAGTCGGATATAACCCCAGGAAGCCATAAGTGCCCGTTTGCATAATTTCGTGCGAAAACCTTGTCCCCTTTTTCAAACATGCGCACCTTCGGTTGCGCCGTGGTACGCTCGGATTGCTCTTCAGTGAGGTCTGGGTGCATTCGGTTCAAACGGGTCGTGAGTCTCCGCCCCATTAACAATTCGGCCGGACTACGGCCTGTAGCACTACAGGGGGTGGTGTGCTGCAGCAAAAGAAAGGAGCCCAGCCTCTGGCTCCAGTCCCCTTCGTCCATTTTACCCAGGGCCTCTTTGGCCGTCCTGACCATCCGTTCGGCTTGGCCATTAGATGCCGGATGGAAAGGGGCCGAAGTCATTTGGCGTATGCCATTACTCGTGAGGAAGAGCCTAAATTCCTCAGACACAAATTGAGGCCCGTTGTCACTGACGATGACGTCAGGCAACCCGTGGGTGGCAAAAAGTCGGCGGAGCGCATGGATCACAGCAAGTGATGTGGTCGATTTCATATGCACGACCTCCAGCCATTTGGACATAGCGTCCACCACAATTAGGAACATTTGCCCTTGGAGAGGGCCAGCAAAATCTATATGCAATCTGGCCCAGGGTTTACCAGATGACTCCCAGCCTTGGGGTGTAGCTTGTGGGGGATCGGGTCTGACTTGCTGGCATTTGGGACACCCTCGTACCCATTCTTCGATCTCTTTGTCCAGCCCCGGCCACCAGACATACCCTCTGGCCAACGCTTTGGTGTGTACCATACCGGGGTGACCCTCGTGCAGCGACTCTAACACTCTCGTCCTGAGTTTGTCAGGAACCACCACCCTGTTCCCCCATAATACACAGCCCTTAGAAATGGATAGTTCATTTTGACGGCTTTTGTAAGGGCCGAACTCCGGTTCAACGCTTCCAACCGGCCACCCCCTCCAAACCCAGTTTAATACTCGGGACAGCACGCTATCCTTGGCCGTGTGTGCTGCAATGTCCCTGGATGATACCGGGGGTCGAGGAAGCTCCTCAATTGCCAAGACCTCACAGGCGGGGGCAGGGTCTGCGCCAATGTCCGGCACCGGGCACCGGCTGAGGGCATCCGCATGCCCAATCGCTTTCCCAGGCCGGTGCTCTAAGTCAAAATCATAAGCCTGCAAAAATATCGCCCATCTAAGCATGCGTGGGGACATGATGTTTGGCAATTGCTTATCGGGCGCAAAAATCCCCAGTAGCGGCTTGTGGTCAGTGACCAGCAAAAATCGTCTGCCAAAAATAAAATCATGGAACTTTTTGACAGCCGCTACCAACGCCAGACCCTCCTTGTCTATCTGGGCATAGTTCCGCTCTGCCGCAGATAGTGATCTAGAATAAAAAGCGATAGGCGCTTCGCTCCCATCAGGCATCAGATGGCTTAAAACTGCGCCTACTCCAAAAGGTGAAGCGTCAGCAGCTAACACCAGGAGCTTGTGTTCATCATAATGCGTGAGTACGGCATTAGATGTCAGCAGCTCCTTGACTCCCACAAAAGCCTTTTCCTCGGCCTGCCCCCACTTCCATTTTGCCTCCTTGTGCAAAAGCGCGTGCAAAGGGGCCGCCACTGATGCCTTATGCGGTAAAAACGCATGATAAAAATTCAGGAGTCCTAAAAAGGATTGGAGCTCCTTCTTACTCACCGGCCTGGGGGCGTTTTGGATTGCAGATACCTTCTCATCCGTGGGGTGGACTCCCTCTGCGTCAATGCGAAACCCCAGGAAGTCCACACTTTCCACCCCGAGCGTGCATTTTGAGCGCTTAACTCTGAGACCGGCATTTTGAAAACGCCTGAGGACCTCTTTAACCCGGTCCAGTAGTTCCTGTTCAGACCCGCCCGCAATCAGCACGTCGTCAAAATAGGGCACTGTGCCAGGTACCCCCCTTAGTAGACGTTCCATGAGGCCCTGAAAAATCCCAGGTGCTACGTTGACCCCGAATTGCAGCCTGTTCACTTTAAAAGCCCCTTGGTGGGTTACAATTGTTTGGGCCTCGGCAGCCTCCGGGGTGACAGGCAACTGCTGGTATGCCTGGGCCAGGTCAAATTTGGCGAAAATCTTGCCACCCCCCAGGGAAGCCAAAATGTGGCTTATTACCGGGACCGGGTACGAATGTTGCTGCAGCGCCTTGTTAATCGTACATTTGTAATCGGCGCATAGTCGTATGGACCCATCTGATTTGACAGGGGTTACGATCGGGGTCTCCCATTTGCTGTATGGTACTGGCTCTAAAACCCCTTGCTCAACTAGTTTGTCAATCTCTTTTTCCACCTTATGTTTGAGAGACACAGGTACTTTCCGATACTTCAACCTAATAGGTTTGACTGACGGATCTAAGTCAAACGCAACCGGGGGGCCCTTGTACCTTCCCAACCCTTCGGCAAATACATCAGGGAACAGGTCGTACAGCATGCCCCATTTATTTTCAGACATCCTGTTAATCCCAGAAATACCGATGCCCAATGGCTCAAACCAATCTAACCCTAGCAGGTTAACCCGGTCTCCCTCTGCAATCAGGAATGACAGTTTAACACATTTCCCCTTATACTCAACAGTAACAGAGTCCCGTCCGGCCAAGGGAATTCGGTTGCCCTGGAAGTCGGACACTCTGGTTCCCGCAGGCTGGAGCCGCCGCCGGCTTCGGTTCGGGAACAACTGGCGCCAGGACGCGGCAGAAATCACCGTCACGGACGATCCTGAGTCCACCTCCATTGTACAGGGTCGGCCGTCGAGGAGTGGAGTCACGGTGATCTTGCCCTGGCTGCTGGTGCGATTTACGGCCGATGCGCTCGACAAGGTCGCCGTCAACTGGCAGCTTGCTTCCGATGCTGAGGAACGGGTCTTGCCTTGGGTGCTGACTGGAGTGCCCCTCTGCGCTGACCGGTTGTTAGTTGAGGGATCCTTCTTCGCTGATCTGCAGACTCTGGCCAGATGACCACGCCGCCCACACGCTCTGCAGTCGACATCACGAGCCCAACAGGAGTCGCGCTGGTGTTTCCCGCCACAACCGGAGCAAGGCTTGACGTTGGTAGTCTTCGCTGGGGTCCGCTTGCCTCGAACCGCGTTGACGTCATCATCCGCGTCTTCGCCCTCGCTGTCTCGTTGAGCGTGTATACTGGGCTCTGCCACCCGCTGGCGGACCTCCTTCGTGGACTTCTCCGCTGCTTCCGCGGCCACGGCCTCTTCGTAGGCCACTGCCCAGGTCAGGGTGGTGCGGGCGAACAGCCTCTGTTGCAGCCTTTCATCTTTGAGACCGCAGACGAGACGGTCTCTGAGGGCTTCCTCCACGTTGTGGAAATTACATGGTCGTGCGGCTTTGCGAAGGGCCGCCACGAAATCTGCGATGGTCTCGCCTCCGGCCTGGTTCCGCTTGTAAAAAGCGTGCCGGCAGGCGATCTCCGACGGTTGTGGAGAATAGTGAGCCTTAAGCTTCTCAGTGATGTCAGCGTAAGTGACAGTCTTTATATCAGTTGGGGCCACCAACGACCTGGCTATGTCGAAGGTCCCCTTCCCGCAGGAACTCAGGAGGCACGCCCGTTTCTTGGCCTCGTCTGTAATGTCGTGTGTCTCCAGATGGAACTCGAACCTGGATAGGTAGGAGTCCCAGTCTTCTGAGGAGGGTTCGAAGCACTCGAACTTCTGGCTTCCAGCCATCGTGGGAGACTTGGGCACCGGAGCTGGTGGCGCCTCCGCCGGATCGGCTGCTGTGCTCTGCTCGCTTTCTTCCGAGTCCGAAGTGTGGATGTCCGCAGGGCTGCCTACCTGCTCTAACATCCCATCCTCGTCGCCAATTGTTAGATCGCGCTAACAAAGGACTCGTAGAGTGATTCAGCAAGTGATTCAGCTTTATTGGAAGTAACGAACAAGCACTCAACTCAGTAAGAAACCAGAACAGAAAACAGTGGGAGCTTATGCTCCTTTTAAACATAACCGGGCTAATGTAGCCACGCCTATTTACAATTAACAACCAATGAGATTGCTTAGTTAAGGACCAATGGGAGTCTTTCCCTCCTAGGGAATGGTATCGTTCTGATTGGTCGCTGTTACGAAGCGACCAATAGGAAGTTCGCTCAGAGGAGCCCTGGTCTGGCTCGAAGCTTAACATGGGAGTCCTATGAGGAGATTCATGTAATACATTACAACAAGTGTTACAATATATAGGTGATCTTCTCTTGAACATTTTGTGTACTTTGTCCCCAAACTAATGCAACTCAAACACCTCCAGATCTGGTGAGGGATCGGAGGAAAACTCAAAATTATTATTAAGGGGAGGTGGAGAGACTGGAGCCCTGATGACCTGGATTTCTACTTCTGCCTTCGTCTATGAGGGTTATTTAGGCCAGTTAATGTTCTTTTCTTTTTTAGAAATTACAGACCAATGAGAAGGGCTCTCAGCCTTGGGGGAATCCAGGTACCATTTTAGAGTCCAGGGGCACCTTTAAGACCAACAAAGGTTTATTCAAGGTATGAGCTTTCGTGTGCAAGGCACACTTTTATCAAATAGGTACTATTGTGTTAGTTTCGGTGACTGGGAACCTGTAGAAACCTTTTATTGAACCAGAAAAGGAGCTTTTGTGCAAGAGATGTTGAATGGTCTTTGTTAATCATCCTGGTCTCATAAACACCAGCAGGGCCTGTGAGGGAGATTTTGAATGCCTTAAGATAGGAGAGTCAGCCAGCCATTGCCATACACAGCAAAGAAGGGATGAAGGGTCTCGCCAGAGAAGGAGGCTCCAGAGAACTCAAAGAGAAGAGCTGCTCTGTAAGCATCGAAAAAGGCCACTCGCTTCACATCATGGTTCAGACAGACTCGAATACAAGCGAGCCCCCCCCTCAGGGCCAGGGGAAGGTAAGTGCACTTTATGAAAGCCTTGCACTGGTCCTTCCACCTCCCCGCAGCCCAGATCCCTTCCTCAGGAGTAAAGGTGACCTTGCCCCTCACAGGCTTTCTGGCCACCCCCACAGCCCAGCCATCCTTATTTCCCACAAGGACTTCCCAGAAATGGCAGCCTGCTGTGAATCCCTCCTGGCCCAGCACAAAGCCATAACATTTTGCAGGATCTTTAAATAGGTCTTGAGCTGTACTTGGACGCATCACTGTTTTCTGACCCCCAGACAGGACAAGATGAGGACTAGCCGAGGCTGGATCCAGAGTCACCGTTGCTGTTGGGAAGAAAGGAGGCAACAGAAGAGATGCAGAATCAGCTGGGAGATCGATTCACTCCAAGAAGATAAATAAACATTTCAGCATACAAGCTCCAACACCTCCTGGGGAAAACCCACCCTGGAACATAGCTTTGGCCAGGACTTTTTGTTTGTTTAAAGGAAAAAAAAAAAGAGGTGCAGGAGCTCTCAAGAGGGAAATGAAGTTTTCAATCTGTATACTGAGAACTCATGAACTTTTAAACATTTTAAAAAGAATTTTGTCAAAGAGGTTCTGGAACTCTGTTCTGGCGCGTTCCCTCAGAAAAAAAGCTCTGGTTTTGGTATGTTTCTCTCTTTCTTTTGACTCTACATGTGAGTGTGGCAAACAAGCGGAAGACCAGGGCAGGCCTAACAAGCAGCTTCCCCCCTACCATGATACACAGTCCTGTTTATTTTCAATGTCACATTATATTTGCAAGTCAAAAAAGCCAGAGAAGGGGTCACAGTGTGGAGATTCATGCCAACAAACAAAAAACCACTGTGATAAAATTAACAATGGCACATTTAAAAGTTCTGTGAGCATCAATTTATGAAGCTATTAATCTGACAATATAGTTAGAGAATTCTGACATAAGCAAAGCAAAGTTCAACATAATCATATCCTCGATGAGCACACCGGTTTTTGCACTCATTTCACCAATCTTCCTATAGCTTCTTATTTTCTTCTTTGTCAAACTATACTTTTTAAAGGATAATTAGACAAAGAAGAAAATAAGAAGCTATAGGAAGATTGGTGAAATGAGTGCAAAAACCGGTGTGCTCATCGAGGATATGATTATGTTGAACTTTGCTTATGTCAGTATTCTCTAAATATATTGTCAGATTAATAGCTTCACAAATTGATGCTCACAGAATTATTAAATGTGTCATTGTTAATTTTATCACAGTAGTTTTTTGTTTGTTGACATTATATGTGCAGTGGTCAGAAAAAGGAACTCTGCACACTTTCAGAGGTACTTTCTTCCCCACAGTCTAAGGGTCGGGTCAGACGGACATTTAGTGCGGGCTTCACTGCTGATTCCTTGCGCATTAATGTTTCCTGTTCATATTGGCAAACCCGCCTCCCGCACCGAAGCAGGCTGAGTCCCGCGGTTTCCGCTCTTTTTATCCGCGTTTTCTGACACTCGTTGGAACAGGTATTTTCCCGATATCTCACGCTTTGTATCCGCGGTTTCAGCATCTGGACAGCAATCCGCCATGACCGCGCTACCCTCCCCCCCACTTTTTTTGTGTCTTTCCAGTTTAAGTTATGCGCATGTGCAAACAGGCGCTTACTTTTATTTTGGTCTTTTTATTAGTTTGTATGTACGCCCAAGCGCATGGGAAGACAAGCGCATGCGCAGATTTTTTTTTTTAAAAAAACCCCTGCACCGCCGCGGGGACGGTGCGCTGTGTGAACAGTACTTCGCGCGAGTGAAGTGGAAGACAGAGGGACCGTCTGACCACCTCCAAGCGATATAAAATGTCACGGATATAAGAATTGCGGGAAAACTAGCACAGTAAGAGGTCCGTATGACCGCAGCCTAAGACTTAACAGGGTAGCTGAGCTCTGGTGGGGGCTTGGTACAGCAGGGAGGGGGGGTTGTCAAGTAATGACACAGACCTCATCTATTAATCAGTGAAAAAGAAATTTTTTTTGTTGAGCTGGGAAATCTTGGGTTGTCCTGGAATGGATGTTGTGTACTCTCAAGGTCGCTAATGTCAGGGTGGTCACTGTTTAATGGCTGAGGACAGAGATGTGCCATCCTTTGTTAAGGCCTGAAGTTCATTGATATGGAAGGGAAGTCTCTGTTTGCCTCTCAAGTGCCAAAACCACACACAATGCAGAAGAAAAAGAAGTGGAAAACAGCACAGGTACAAGGAGGAGTTGTGCCTTTACATAGTGTTCTCCAACAATTTCACTGGATTCTTCCCATTATTTTCCATATATCCCTATCTCTAAAGGTTTCCCTTGCTCGAAAGCCAGTCAAATCTGACTCTAGGGGGCAGTGCTCATCTCCATTTCCAAGCCAAAGAGCCAGCACTGTCCAAAGACATCTCTGTGGTCATGTGGCCAGCATGACTAGACGCCAAGGTGCACAGAATACTATCTGTACCAACCAGATAAAATGGCCTGTGAAAACTCTTGGTGGTGGCCAGATGAATGGAAGAGGAAGTGTGATGGGGGAGGCCAGATAGAGCCAGTGGCAGGATGGGAAAGCCAGAGGGAGTGGAGATGAACTGGTGGGGGTGGGATTCCTCCTCCCCAAAAGTCCTGCTGGATCTCATCTTGTACAAAGAACAACGGACAATGGAGTCAAAGAGCTGCTGTAACCAATTAAGAAGACTCCCAGAATGGGCTGCCTTCCAAAGAAAGTTATACCAGTAAAGATAACAACTGAAACTTCTATTGAAAACAATACAACCCTTTAGTAACTTGTAACATCAATATAGATAAATTCACAGAATTACAGGATTTCAGTTGCCAATTAATCCAGTAGGATGTAGTTAAACAAACAAATAAAGAAATAGCTAGAACATCCTATAAACAGAGGAACAATAACCTTCACTTAGAAATTATAATAACCATACAGAGTAATAACCTGTAGACTTAACAATCAAAATGAGGGTAGATAAAATCAACAGTGAGGAGTAAAGATGCCAGTAACAGTTACAAGTTCCCGGTTTACTTCCCTTGTTTCTTTAAACGTTCTTCCTCAGTTGCTATTACAGAGACAATAATTCAGTATTGAGTTAAATTGGGCAGCGGGTTGGACTAGATGACCCTGGAGGTCCTTTCCAACTCTATGATTCTGTGATTTTATGAATAATACTGCCTTTTCCCAGCATTGTGGCTTTGACCACAGGTATTTGAGATCTTGCTTTGGCAGCTGTTAAAACAGGAAGAGGAAACAGCTGCAGTTCATTGGGTCTGCTGAAAAGTGTTGCTGCTAAGAAGTCCCTCAAAGTGAAGGGACGTGAAGATCTTTACATTGTTGTTTGTTTTATGTTCTGCAATTCAAGTATCTCTGTACCACTAGTGCCTTGCCTTGCCTTGCTGAGTGTTCCTTGACCACCCAAATCCTCTGGAATGAACCCTTGCCTCGGGCGAGAAAATGGCCTCTGGCACAACAATACCAGATGCTGGGACTAAAACTAGTAAAGGGCTGTTGTTTCCATGCCCAGTTTGTGAGCTTTCCACAAGTATCTTTGACTGGTCAACCCCTGAAGAGGTCAAGAGAGAGGAGAGGAAGTTCTACTGAGGGAGAAAGCAGGCAAGGACTGAGGATTTTCCACAGAAGCCCACCCAACATGGCCTGCTTTGAAGGCCTATAGCTCAGACATGGCCAAGCTCCAAGAACTTGAGCTGAGGGTAGAGAACCTCTCCAGTTCCAATCGGAGGGAAAGGAATTCCCCTTTACTGTGGAATGGCCAGGGGGAAAGGGTGGAGTCTGAAATAAGAGGGTGGGTCTGGGGTGGGCAGGGCTTCAGCACATCGAGACAGTTGACACCAGGAACTGCTCCTGGCTACGACTGATTCTTTGTTCTTTTTAGGGGGGTTTCAGGGGATCCTGAACCCTATCAGACCTCCTGAAGGGAACAAGTGGGTGGAAGCCCTGGATCATCCCAGAAGCAGGGAACGGAGAATAGCAGTTATGGCCACCATAACAGCACTAGATGTGAATGCCCCCAAAGCAAGAGAGTTATTTTGAGCCTCATCCAGAACACCAATGAAGACATGCACTTGTGAGTACCTGTAATAGCAACAGCAACATTGAAGAGTATGATGATTTCTTCGAATAAGCCCTTTTAAATCTCCAAAATGATACAGAAAGGCGAGGTGGAATCCCCCCCCCCTTCTGCGCGAAGCAGCTGAGATGAGGTAAGAGTCATTAAAAGAATGTTGAGATAAACACTTTCTGGGGCAAAGAGAGATCTCAGCCTTTACAAGAGAACTAAATATTTTCTTGCAACAACCCTTTGCAATGTCATTCTTTACTGCTTTACTGATGAGAACAGAATAGCAGCACACTCTGTTTTGTCTTTACTATAAAGCTGTGGAACATTTGGCTTGTGTGTGAAACTGTTGATTGCTGGAGAGTATTATCTGGTAGAGGCAGGCAACTTCAAAAAGACTGCTGATAAGTACTCGCAGAGATGCTGAGCTTTGTTAGACTGAACTGAGACTCTTGTTATTGCATTGAAATGAACGATCAGTACTCTCAGAAAAACATACCACATGACACAGATATGGAGAGCTCTGTAGAATCTGAAAAGTTTCAACTATCTTGGGAGATCCAGGCTGTGATTATTGCATTAGTGAGTCAGGCAGTCAACAAGGCTTTTGAATGGATACTAGACCAAAAGCCTTTAATACCAAATCAAATCATTGCTAAGAATCCCCAGCATCAAACTGTGCAAGAAACAGAACAACTCTACAATCAAACTGACCCAACTTATAGTGAAAAGGAGTTACAGCACCCAACTGTGCAAGACACAGGACAATGCTACAAGCAAGAGAAATTAACCAAAGTGAGAATCAAGCTGATCTCAGCAGTGAGAATAATAGTGTTAGTAAAGGACTGCCAAATTCTGGAAACCTTAAAAGTACAAAAAAAAATCAGAGAGAAGATGAAAACATTTAATATAGATGGCAAATCATGAAAGAAAGCCTTCCCATGTATAAGAAGAGGCATGGACCCAAGACTTTACCAAAAAGAAGAAATTATAAAAAGAAGAAGAAAATTAAGATATAGGAACGAGACTGGCTTAGGGATTTTGTCATAAAATTGGCTTGGAGAATCCCTATTTATGTTTGACTGGTTAAGATGAGCTAGAGAAAATTATAGCCTACTTTGACAAATCTAAGGGAAGATTAATTTTAAAAGTTTATATAGATGATAATGATGATGATGATGATGATGATAATAATCATCATCATCCTCTGAGTTTGGTTTAGAGAACTTGGGATAAGACTGGTTTAGGGAACCCTAGCTCACATTAATTGGTTAAGGTAGGCTGAAGAACATGTGTTTATATATTTAGTCCACATTTAAAATACTTATGGGAAGATGAAGTCTCTTTTGCATCCTCCACAACTAAATATCCATTGCTGAAAACAGGATTCTGAACTAGATGGACCTGGAACTGATCCAGTAGGGCTTATGATGTTCTCGGGTTAAAAGAGTCACTCTCAAAATCACTTACTTCTTTCCCATTCCTCTTTCCCACTTTTCACAACTAACCTATTTTATGATTCTCATGTTCATAGGGTGGAACTTTTGAATGTCAATGAAACACAAACAGAAAACCTCCTGACAAGTCCCTTTCCTTCTTGTGAATTTTGTTCTTTTTTAGGCTTCAAAATTTACCTCTTAGTTTCGGAAATGTCCAAGCCAGAGTGTCTGAAGAAGCAAAAGGAATAGAGAATAAACATCAAACCATTGTAATTATGGAGTATCTTGTAACAAGAATAGTAGTTTCCAAAAGTATTGATGCAGAAGCAAATCTGGGGGAATGGGGATCCTCCATCCATCTTTTCTTGCAAGTACCTACATTTCTCTTATCCTAATGTAATTTTCAACATTCCCAATTACAGCTTTTGTAGGATTTAGAAAACAAAGGCACAGAATATCTGATCTGGAAAGCTAACGCTTGGCTTCAGCAGAACTTTGTGCCAGGTCTTTGTAGTTCAAGCCTGGGACGGAATTCTTACAAGGAGCTGCGCTGTATGCTGCCTTTGCTGTAGGATCTGTCAAATCTGTCAAAATAGATCTGTCAAAATTCTCACTTTGGCTTGTGTGAAGGACTCCTATGGCTTGAGTGTTGCTGGGATTAGGGATCATCACTTTGTAGTATCTACACCCTATTCAGTCAATTCCAAAACTTACTTTGGCTCAAATAGCACTGGACGGTATTTTAAAAACCCAGACCAATTTCCCATAAGCAGTTGCGCCACCCTCTCTCTTCCCTTTCCCCCGATTGCATTCGTCAATTTCCCATACTTGTGGCTCAGCTGTGTTTTGACCCACAGCATCCCCCAATTTCTCCCACACCTTCTTGATCTCAAAAAACAAGGATTGCAAAGATGAGGGGGAAATTGAGGGATGTTGCGAGTCAAAACACGGCCGCACAGCAAGTAGTGGGAAATTGATGAACACAATCGAGGGAAAGGGAAGAGCGAGGGTGGTGCAACTGCTTGTGGGAAATTGGTCTGGGTTTTTAAAATACCGTCCAGTGCTATTTGAGACAAAGTAAGTTTTGGAATTGACTGGGGTGTAGATACTACAAAGTGATGATCCCTAATCCCAGCAACACTCAATCCATAGGAGTCCTTCACAGAAGCCAAAGTGAGAATTTTGACAGATCTATTTTGACAGATTTGACAGATCCTACAGCAAAGGCAGCATACAGAAGAAAGGATACCATAAGCACATTCAGAAAACCAGTACCACCAGCACCCTTCTTTTGGATCAGTAATTCTTTCCCAGCCTCTCTCCTAGATACTGTGGCACCCATGGTATGGATATTAAAACTTGAGGAAATGTTTAAAATTTTATTTTATTTATTTATTTATTTAATTAATTTCATTTATACCCCGCCCTCCCCACATGCGGGCTCAGGGCAATAAAACACAATAAAACAATTTAAAACAATTTAATACAATGGGCAACGCCCAGGATCCCGCGTGACTAAAACCCTCTCTTCATATTGCACATGCCCTTATATCCAGAGGGAGGTTACTGTGGCCCCCGATGTTCAGTTGGCCACTCAGCCTCCGGTGGTGCTGCTATACAGGCCCCTGTTGGTGGTAGTGGTGACGGCGGTGGCTCCTATTCGAAAGCCTGGCGGAAGAGCTCCGTCTTACAGGCCCTGCGGAACTGCAACAGGTCCCGCAGGGCCCTGATCTCCTCTGGGAGCTCATTCCACCAGATAGGAGCCGCCACCGAAAAGGACCTGGCCCTTGTGGCTGCAAGCCTGGCCTCTTTAGGGCCCAGGGGCGCAAGGCGATGTTGCGACCCCAACCGAAGTGCTCTTTGGGACCTGTGTGAGGCAAGGCGGTCCCTCAGGTATGCCGGACCCTGGCCATGTAGGGCTTTAAAGGTAAGCACCAGCACTTTGAAGTGAATCCGGTATGCTATAGGCAGCCAGTGCAGCGCTTTGAGCACAGGCTGGATGTGGTCCCATTTTGAGGCACCAGCAACCAGCCTGGCCGCCGCATTCTGCACTAGCTGCAGCCTCCGAATTAGCAACAAAGGCAGCCCATGTAGAGAGCATTGCAGTAGTCTAGCCTCGAGGTGACCGTCGCATGGATCACTGTGGCTAGGTCTTCGCGGCTGAGAAAGGGGACCAACTGCCGCACCAGCCGGAGATGGTAGAAGCCTGCTTTGGCAGTGGCTGCCACCTGGGCCTCCATCGTTAAGGTGGAGTCCAGGAGCACTCCCAGACTCCTAACCTCCGGCGCTGGCACCAAAGGCACCCCGTCGAAGGCCGGGAGCAGGAGCCCCAGTCCCATCCCGTTCCGACCCAGGCACAGGACCTCCGTCTTCGCCGGGTTCAGCTTCAACCGGCTTAGCCTGAGCCATCCAGATACGGCCTGCAATGCCCGGTGCAGATCTTCTGGATCGGAGTCCGACTGGCCGCCCAACATCAGATAGATCCGGGTGTCATCGACATATTGATGGCACCCAAGCCCATGCCTCCGGACAATCTGGGCGAGGGGGCGCATATAGATGTTAAATAGCATCGGGGAGAGAACTGCCCCCTGGGGCACACCGCAATCGAGCAGGTACCTCCGGGACCGCTGCTCCCCTAGTTCCACCCTCTGTCCCCGACCTTGGAGGAAAGAGACAAGCCATTGAAGAGCGAGCCCCTGAATCCCCATATTGGCAAGGCGGTGGGTAAGCAACTGATGGTCGACCGTATCAAATGCGGCCGACAGGTCGAGC
>NW_015168716.1:101328-112276 GCF_001447785.1 Gekko japonicus
CGGACCGTCAGGGGGCATCGGATCCCGCAGAGCCATCTGAAGCCGCATCGGGTCCATCAGGCTCCGCGGGCGAGCTAAAATCTGCTCGCCGCCTAAACAAGGTCGGGGCGGGACATTTACGCGAGCCTTCAGGGCATAGTGGTCCAACCATGGTACCTCCATTGTGGTGATCCGGTCCACCATACTCCCCGCCGCGAAGATCAGATCGAGCATGTGCCCAGCCTGGTGTGTGGGGGCTGATACCAGTTGGGAGAGTCTCAGCGACGCCATGGACGCCACCCGGTCCGTAGCCCGACTCGAGGCCGCGTCATCAGCGTGGACGTTGAAGTCACCCAAGACTAAAAGCCGAGGGTGCTCCAACGCCCAGCCTGCTACGGCCTCCAGTAGGGACGGCAGACTACTGGCCGGTGCGTTAGGCAGTCGGTACACCAGCCAGATCGCCAAACTCTCCTCGGCCTCCAGCACCAGGCCGACACATTCTATGCCCGCGATCTCCGCAGCCGGCAGCGCCCTGAAGGAGTAAGCCTCTCGTACAAATATCGCCACTCCTCCCCCCGCCCCCTATTCCGTGATTGGTGTAGGACTGAGAACCCGGGCGGGGCAAGCTGGGAGAGAGCTACGGTCTCCCCGCACTGCACCCAGGTCTCTGTCACACAAGCCAGGTCCACCTGTTGTTCTGTAATGAAGTCCCGGAGGACCATGGTCTTATTACTGATGGACCTGGCATTGCCCAACACCAATGTTGGAGGGGGGTTCTTGGTCCGAGCCCCACTGCCGCCATCCTTCGGGATGGGTCGTAGGCTGGAAGGATGCTGAGCCCTTATGGTTCTCCGCACCCTTCCATTACTCCATGGCCTGGACCCAACGCTATACTTCCCCCGCCCAAAGAGCACCAGAATCTGCTGTATAGACATTGCTGCCACAGGACGATCTACGCTGCGCGCACCTAACCGTCTGCACAGCTGGTCTCCCAGCTCTCTTCCTGCCTCCCCTGGTGTGCAATATGTTCAGCCTGTACACAGTGCGGGGGCGGGGGGGCGAAGGGGGCGAAGGGGGACAAGCGCGGGGAGGAATGAGGGCCCACCGGCACCTGCTCCCGCCAGTTTGACAGCGCTCGTAGCAGCCCCCGGCGGTCTTCGGCATCCTCCACCACTCGCCTCCCGCCTCACAAGCCGCACGTCGCTCCCGGCGACAGGAGAAGGGAGGGCCCCCCTCCACTGCGCCGTGCCCACACGAAGTGTCCCGGCAGCCCGCCCTAGCACTACTCCGCAGTCTGTCTCCACACACCCCGCCGGTGTCCTCAGCGTCGCCGCCCTGCTCCTCGAAGCCCCCGGAGGTACTAGTCCCTGACCAGCACGTTGTTCGTTGGTCCAGACTACCAGCGTTCTCGACACCGCTAGGTCGTCCCCGGCTCCTGCAGTGAGCGCCCGGTAGTCCTTACTCAGTACCGCGGCTCCGCCGCTGCAGTTAGGCCGCTCGCGATGTCTCCAGTCTGGTTGGCTTCCCACAAACAAACGCGCTGCTAGCGCTAAAGATGTTACCCCGACCCGGCAGCGAGCGAAGCAGAAGGCACAGCAGGGATAACAGAGGCTGTAGATAAAATTTAACATCGTTCCGTCCCGTTCTCCTAGCCACAGAGGGTGTTAAAATCCAAGTTTTGCGGGAGCGTGCTCACAAAGCTCTACCGCGGTCGCCATGTTGGAAGGAAACATTCTAGAAACTTTGTTTCTGAGCTCAGATGCCACCAATACTCTTGAGAATAATTCTCTCTATGCTGAACTAAAATGGCCTCATTAACTGGCATTCTTGAGTGACCCAGAACCCATCATTTGTGTTTCTGACTGATGTAAAGGTCCTCTATGAAATCCTTGCATCCATTCACTCTTACCTTTGAATTGCCTCATGGCACTCTCCAGAAAGGGGTTATAATAGCAGACCATCTGTTTCAGCTTAAATGGGAAAGCCTCTGAATTCTCAAACGTCTCCTTCTTCTCATATCTAAAGAGAAACACTTTTAATAATGGATCATGCATCCCAACCTGCATTTCTCAGAGGAGAAGAAGAACAAAATGGAAAAAATATGCAGAACTAAGACAGTGAACGACTGAAAGTGTAGCTAACTCTAGGCGAGCGCAGATGCCAACCTCCTGGCGGGGCCTGGAGATGCGCTCTGGGCGGCGGGGGTGGGGAGGAAAGCTGATGGTGTGTGTGTTTGGGGAGTCTGGGTCTGCGTGGCCCTGGTCCTCCTCCCCCCCCCCCCCCCCCCCGGGGCGGGGGGGGGGGGGGGAGAGGGGGGGGGGGGGGGGAGGAAAGCGCCGGAGAAGGGCCGAGAAAGGCGGCGGCGGGCACACTGGTTTGCACGCTGGGAAGAAGAGAGCCAGGAGCCGCCGCCGCCGCCCCGCACGAGTCTGCTGGTCGGAGCCTCATTTGCAAACCATGTTTGCCAACCGAAGCAGCAGGGAGAGTGCGGAGTGGGAGATGCTTGCTTTGCAAAGGAAGGGGGCGGGGGGAGAGGGTTCCCAGCTCCCTCCAGCAGCCCCGAGCACGGCGAGGTCCCCACAGCTGCATCAGCATCAGCAGCCCCCGTGTCCAGGCATTTCTCATGTACACGCCATTGCTATGAAAACACGGGGTGGGCAATGCGGAGCTGGGTTACCTTCCTCTCCTGCAGGATGGAGACGCGCTCTGGGCGGGGGGGAGGAAAGCGGGCGGTGTGTGTGTGTGTGTGGGTGGAGTTTGGGTCTGCGCGACCCCGGCCCTCCTCCCCCACTGCCGCCGCCGGGCAGGAGAGGCAGAGAAAGAAGGCAGTGGGGAGGAGGAAAGCACCGGAGAAGGGCCGAGAAAGGCGGTGGCGGGCAGGCGGGGAGGAGGAAAGCGCCGTCTTCAGGCGACTCCGTGCCGGAGAAGGGGCCACTCCCGCCCATCCACCGGCTGCTACCGCCGCTGGCATGCAGGAGAGGCCGAGAAAGGTGGCGGCTGGCCTGCTGGCCGGCGGGTAAACTAGCGAGCGGGCGGGCGGGCGACTGAGCAGGCGGGCGGGGAGGAGGAAAGCACCATCTTTGGGTAACTCCGTGCTGGAGAAGGGGCTACTCCCGCCCGCCGACCGGCCGCCCGGCCGCCCGCTACCGCCGCCGGTGAAGGAGAGGCTGAGAAAGGAGGCGGCGGCCGGCGGGCAGGCGGGCGGGGAGGAGGAGAGCGCCGGAGAAGGGACCACTCCCACCCGCTGCTGCCGCCGCCGGCAGACAGGAGAGGCCGAGAAAGGCAGCGATGGAGATGGCGAAAGCAGCAGTGGTGGCGGGCGGGGAGGAGGAAAGTCTGGCACGCGGGGTGGGGGCACCACTGGTGGCTCCGCAGGAAACCCCCCGCCGCCCGCACCCCCGCCGCCTGCTTCCTTGTGCAAGGAGGGGGGAGGAAGAGGGCAGCCGGGCAGGAGAGGCCGAGAAGGGCAGTGGGGGCGGCAGGGGGTGGGGAGGAAAGCGCCGCGCCCTGCCCACCCCGCCATCGCATCCTCCTCCTACAGCCGGGCAGCAGAGCTTCTCCCAGCCCCGCTCCTCCCAGCTGCTGGCCAGGCGTTGGGGCCCCTGCCTCTCCTCCCGCCAGCTGCCGGCTCGCGCTCTAGGCGAAGGCCTAGTTCGCCTAGTGGGCGAGCCGGCCATGTAGCTAAGCCACCGGCAGGAGAAGAAATGGAGAAGGCGCATCAAATGAGACATTATCGGGAATATGTTGCATTATTTCTTTGTATATTTTAAAAACATTTTTATGTCGCCTTTCCACCCAAGTTAGAGTCCCCATGGCAGCAGTCAATAAAAAACATTGAAACAAGGTTTAAAATGCAAAACAATAGCAAAAACCACTGTGTATAAATCAACACTGTATACATTCTATAATCACCAGAACTTATTTGTAATCAAAGTTCCAAAGATATTAAATAAAACATGATTAGTATATTTAACACACATGCCACATAGAAAGACAACAATAGGCATAAAGTTGATGTCTCCAAACACAAATAATAAGCAATTCCAAGAGAAAATTCTATCAGCTGCAGAGTGCAGATGAAAATGCTGGCGTCTTGGAGCTTGGGACTTGCATGTGATCTATTGTGTGACAAGACGCCTAGGTTAATGATTCTCATTTCTGTTCTTTGTCAGAGAGCCAATGTAAGTCTACACAAGAAGCTTGAATCTGGAGCTGATACAGACATAGAAAAGAACCACACACCTGATGACTTATGGTTTGGGTTTTTTTTGTTATTTTAACATTTGATGCACAGCCCTTTAACTATAAGGATATACAGAAAATGCTGTTACAAAAGGAGGCAATGTGAACTACTCTTTTTATACACACATATATAAGTATGCTTATGTCTGTATCAGGTCCACACAAGGTGTATGTACTTGTGTGCTGGGAATCATTGTTGATAAACACCTATTTTAGTAACAATAAGGCCCAGCATTGGGACATCTAACTGAAGGCCCTATTCATTTCTCTTCGAAGATGCCTAGTAAGGAAATCTCCTGATTGTTTCAGTTTTGTGCTTTAAAGTTATATCTGGTTAAAATTAGTTATATAGATACCTGCATTTGTGCAAGAAGGCTTCCATTCTATTAGAGCTGCATTTCAGTACTCTTGTGAAAAGCTTTGCTTTTGAAGTTGAGATAGCAGAAATTCCTAAAGGGGGGACACTTAAATGTATAGATGCCCTTATAAGTTTTAATAATAAATGCCTAATAAATCAGGCAAGCTTTTATATGTCTTTAGCTATCTCCACATGGCTTAATATGTAGTAATTGATTATATGAAATGTATTAATACCTGTAGTTAATCTGTTTGTAAAACTGTATAGGGTTATTGTAACTTCAAAGCTATAGCTGTAAACACATTCCTATGGAAGGGGCTATCTTTGAAGACATAAATGTTATATCCTTTGTGCCAAAGTCTTACTTGCTTTGGTAGAAGGTTTCTTTGTTAGTCTAAAACAACAATGTTGTAACTTCTGAAGATGCTTTGTTCATTGAATGTTATCCAAATGTTGGAAATAGAACTGTGAGCACAAGTGAGCAGTATTTTGCATCTAGGCCTCAAACACATGTAATATTGCTTTGTTTAAACTAAATGGAATCTTGAAATGTCTGAAGACAGCAGTAAAGCCAGTAGAAACATTTTTATCAGAAGCCACATTTGGCAAGGTTTTGTACATTTGAACTTACAGTAATGCTTTGTTCACTAATTAATATCTAAATGTCTGGGGATATGACTTTAAAACAAATTTTGAAACGTATCACTGATAGACATGGTTTATTTATTTTTCACACTTTTACCCCGCCCTTCCGCCAAGGTGGCTCAGGGTGGCTTACAAATTCTTATACACATGTGCAAGGAGAACAAAGAGATTATGACTACACATGCTTAATTGGCTTAAGCCACACCAGTCTAAGATCCCCCAACCTTAGGGTGTTGTCTACAATTTCATTGGCAGTGCAGAATTTTTTAAAAGAGGTTTGACTGTGTGACTGAAGATAAGCTGCAGCAGTCATTTTCTGGCTGGCTCTGCCTCCTGTGGCAGCAACTTTTTGGCTGTGCCCACCACACTCTGCCAGGATTTCAAATGTGCCCACAGGTGTAAAAATGTTGGGGACTCTGATCTAGGGGGACCACTGTTTTGATTAAGCAAGGCTTTTCTTATTTTATGCTGCTGGAATGCTGGCACCAAGCTAGCTGAAGCTGAAGTCCCTCTCTGATTACCTTTCCCTAGAGACCCAGCTGAGCTCTGAGCAGGAGCAGGAAACAGAGCTGCTAGAGGGGTGAGTGTTTTTTTACTTGCTTTCAGCTGAGTATTCAGTATTTAAGAAAACCCCTCCCCAGAGGCACGAGCCTCTGGCACGAGCCGAAGGGTGAGCTAAAGGGCTCTTTGCCTGTGGCTCTTAGCCTAGGGACTCTTAGACTAGGGGCGCTGTAAGAAGCCCAAAAAGAGCCAGAAAGACAAGGCCCTAGGCTCTTTGTCTTTCCCGTAAAATAATTTGACTTGATAACAAAACCCACATAAATACCAAGGGTTTAAAAGGGGGATTATATTTATTTATTTTAAAAGAATTATGAAGCCAGAATGCCAGCAGGGGGTTGGGGGCTATCCAGTGTTTTGCACGGAGTGTCACATGTATGACTATCTGCCCACTGGGCAGAAGTCTTGGGTGTGTCCTCGGTGCAAGGAGCTCCTGGTTCTCAGGGAACGTGTGTGCTCCCTTGAGGCCAAGGTGGCTGACCTGGAGAAGCAGAGACAGTCAGCTAGGCACACAGAAAAGACTCTCGGGGACTTGTTAGCTTCGTCCCACTCTGGATCTGGCAGCCCCGCTGCTGTCAGGGAGCATGAGGGTCTAGGGGAAACAGGGCACCATGCTGAGGATAAGGGGAATGTGCCCTCAGAAGGGACCTCTTCCCCAGCTGGTGAGCGGCTCTCCTTTTGCACCAAGGAACCATCCCTGAGCAGGGTGGGAGGGGGGCTCTTGGTAGTGGGTGATTCGATCCTTAGGCAGGTAGACAGCTGGGTGGCGAACCCGCGTACTGACCGTATGGTGACTTGCCTGCCTGGTGCGAAGGTAGCGGACATTACGCGTGTTTTAGATAGGCTGGTAGATAGTGCTGGGGAGGAGCCAGTGGTCGTGGTGCATGTCGGCACCAACGATGTGGGGAAATGCAGTCGTGAGGTCCTGGAGGAGAAATTTAGGCTGCTGGGCAGGAAACTTAGGTCCAGGACCTCCAAGGTAGCCTTCTCAGAAGTGTTACCTGTTCCACGCGCAGGGCCGGAGAGACAGGCAGAGATCAGGAGTCTCAATGCGTGGATGAGACGATGGTGTAGGGGGGAAGGGTTCAGGTTTGTTAGGCACTGGGATACTTTTTGGAACAAGAGGGAGCTGTACAGGCGAGACGGTCTCCACTTGTCCCGAGAAGGAACCAGGCTGCTGGCACTTAAAATCAAAAAGGTGGCAGAGCAGCTTTTAAACTGAATATTGGGGGAAAGCCGACAGGAGATGAAAAGTCTCTGGTTCGGGTTGGCTCATCTGAGAGAGGTGAGGGGGTACCGGTTGCTTTTCTACAGGGAGGTGGATTGAAATTGTCCACAGAGGCCATGGCTGGTGACATGGACTGCCGGACAACGACTCGAGATAGCAAGAGGAAGGATGCAGGCTTAACTTGTAAGGGAAATTACAGCTGTTTCTATACAAATGCTAGAAGTGTCCGAGGTAAAATCGGGGAGTTGGAGTGCTTGGTGTCGGAGGGAAAAATAGACATTGTGGGTATTTCTGAAACTTGGTGGGATGAGGAAAATCAGTGGGACACAGTGATTCCCGGTTATATATTATATCGGAAGGATAGGGGGGGAAGGGTTGGAGGTGGGGTAGCTCTGTATGTCAGAGAGGGTATAAAGTCTAGAAAGATTGAGAGGCTAAGTGAATTGGATTCGCTTCTGGAAGTTCTATGGGTTGAAATAGGGGGGCCAAAAGGAAACTTAACACTGGGAGTTTGTTATCGCCCACCAGATCAAAAGATAGAGGAGGATTATAAAATGATGAATGCCTTAAAGATAGCAACTAGACAAAAACACTGTGTAATAATAGGTGATTTTAACTACCCACACATTGATTGGGTCAATATGTGTTCTAGTCGGGAAAAAGAGATTGAGTTTCTAGACACTCTAAATGACTGTGCTATGGAGCAGATGGTCACGGAACCTACCAGGGGAGAGGCGATCCTTGATTTGGTCCTAAGTAACACTCAAGACCTGGTGAGAGATGTAAAAGTGATTGCACCGCTTGGAAACAGTGATCATAATGTTGTTGAGTTCATCATTTGTACAAATAGAGAATTGGCCAAAAAGACTCACACAACCATTTTTAACTTTAAAAGGGGTAATTTCTCTGATATGAGGGGACACGTGGGGAGGAAACTGAAAGGAAAAGTAGAAAGGGTCAAAACAATTGGGGAAGCTTGGGATCTATTTAAAACTACGATCCTAGAAGCTCAAAAAATATATATTCCGCAGGTTAGGAAAGGCACAAACAGGTATAGGAAAAAGCCTGCATGGTTAACAAACAGAGTAATGGAGGCTGTAAAAAGTAAAAAGAATTCCTTTAAGCAGTGGAAAGCTAGTCACAGTGAGGCTGATAAAACGGAACACAGGCTATGGCAAATAAAATGCAAGTCTGAGGTCAGGCAGGCAAAAAGGGAATATGAGGAGCATATAGCAAAAAACGTAAAAACCAACAATAAAACTTTCTTCAAATACATTAGAAACAGGAAACCAGCCAGGGAGGCAGTGGGGCCCTTGGACGACCAAGGGGTAAAAGGAGTATTGAAGGATGATAGGGAAATGGCTGAGAAGCTAAATGCATTTTTTGCCTCCGTCTTCACTGTGGAAGATGAGAAGTGCTTGCCCACTCCAGAACCACTGATTTCAGGAGGGGTGTTGAAAGACCTGAGTCAGATTGAGGTGACGAGAGAGGAGGTCCTAAAACTGATAGACAACTTAAAAACTGATAAATCACCAGGCCCAGATGGCATACATCCGAGAGTTCTGAAAGAACTCAAATGTGAACTTGTAGATCTCCTGACAAAGATATGTAATCTTTCCTTAAAATCTGCCTCCATTCCTGAGGATTGGAAGGTAGCTAATGTCACTCCCATCTTTAAAAAGGGTTCCAGAGGAGATCCGGGAAATTACAGGCCAGTCAGTCTGACGTCGATACCGGGTAAATTGGTGGAAACCATTATTAAGGAAAGAATTAGTAGGCACATAGATGAACAAAACCTATTGAGGCAGACTCAGCACGGTTTCTGTAAGGGAAGATCTTGTCTCACTAACCTGTTAGTGTTCTTTGAGGGGGTGAACAAACATGTGGACAAGGGGGATCCAATAGATATTATTTACCTTGACTTCCAGAAAGCTTTTGATAAAGTTCCTCATCAAAGGCTCCTAAGTAAGCTCAAAAATCATGGGATAGAAGGACAAGTTCTTTTATGGATCAAAAACTGGCTAGTTCATAGAAAACAGAGAGTGAGTGTAGGTGGGCAATTTTCTCAGTGGAGGGTGGTAAGCAGTGGGGTACCGCAGGGATCAGTACTTGGTCCACTGCTTTTTAACTTGTTCATTAATGATTTGGAGATGGGAGTAAGCAGTGAAGTGGCTAAATTTGCGGATGATACGAAGTTGTTCAGGGTGGTGAAAACCAGTGAGGATTGTGAGGCACTCCAAGGGGATCTGTCAAGGATGGGCGAGTGGGCGTCAACATGGCAAATGGGGTTCAATGTGGCCAAGTGCAAGGTGATGCACATTGGAGCCAAAAATCCTAAATATAAATACACATTGATGGGGTCTGAACTGGCAGAGACTGATCAAGAGAGAGATCTTGGAGTTGTAGTGGATAACTCACTGAAAATGTTGAGACAGTGTGTGACTGCAATAAAGAAGGCCAATGCTATGCTGGGGATTATTAGGAAGGGTATTGAAAACAGATCAGCCAATATCATAATGCCCCTATATAAATCAATGGTGAGACCTCATTTGGAATACTGTGTGCAGTTCTGGTCACCACACCTTAAAAAGGATATTATAGCTTTGGAAAAAGTGCAGAAAAGGGCAACTCGAATGATAAAAGTGTTGGAACACTTTCCCTATGAGGAAAGGTTAAAGCGCTTAGGGCTCTTTAGCTTGGAGAAAAGACGACTGAGGGGTGACATGATTGAGGTTTACAAGATTATGCATGGGAAAGAGCAGGTAGAGAAAGAGGTACTTTTCTCCCTTTCTCACAATACAAGAACTCGTGGGCACTCCATGAAATTGCTGAGCGGTCGGGTTAGAACGGATAAAAGGAGGTACTTCTTCACCCAAAGAGTGATTAACACATGGAATTCACTGCCACAGGAAGTGGTGGGTGCTACAAGCATGGATGGCTTCAAAAGGGAATTAGATAGGCATATGGAGCAGAGGTCCATCAGTGGCTATTAGCCACAAGGTATAGCTAGGGGCTCTGGGGCAAGTGATGCTCTGTCTTCTTGGTGCTTGGGGGGGTCGACAGTGGGAGGGCTTCTAATGTCCTGGCCCCACTGGTGGACCTCCTGATGGCACCTGGCATTTTTGGCCACTGTGTGACAGAGTGTTGGACTAGATGGGCCTTTGGCCTGATCCAACATTGGCGTCTCTTATGTTCTTATGTTCCCTCCTCTTCCAGCAGGTATTTCAAGCCTGCGTGGGGCCAGAGGCGGGAACCCTTGGGTGAAAGGGGAAGGGCAAGAGACTCTTCTCTCACAGCCTGGGATCTGTGATGGTCAGCTTGGCAGATTTGGAACAACCCAGATTTATTTTGGGGTTGTCTAGTTTTTTTTATGTAGAATTTTCTCTCTTTTCTGTAAGCCACTGCAAGTTCCTTTGGGGAGAAATGCAGCCTGCAGCCCTGTAGCTAGGGATTTTGGGGGGAGGGGGCCACGGGGGGGGGGTTTGCAGCTAATTAATTTTAAAGTTTCAGAGCCATGCCTCCCTCCCTCCCTCCTTGCCCCGCCCACGGTGGGCGCAAATCGCCTCCTGCCCTGGCCCGCCATCACTCACCTGCGCATGGCCTCCCTGTCCTGGCCATCCCATCCCAGCAGAGGCCGCTGCTGGCAAACTTTTTAGCAACTGAGCAGCCCTCGCTGGAGCAGGACCAGTAACAGAAGTGGTCGCAGAGAGAAGAGAGCAGTTTGTTGGCCCCAAAAGCACCCGCACCGGACGGGATCCTCCTCAACCGCTGCCCCGAGACACGTGCGTGCCCTTCCTGCGGGAGAGCGAGCAGCTGTGCTCAGCGGGCTCTGGAAAGCGGCGATGATCCCGCGTCTGCTTGAACTTTCCACGGGACTTCTTAGCAAGTAAACCAGCAGCATGGGCAAGGGTTGCAGGGAGCCCAGCCCCTCCGCTCTT
>NW_015168716.1:112328-148220 GCF_001447785.1 Gekko japonicus
TGCCCTGGCCCGCCATCACTCACCTGCGCATGGCCTCCCTGTCCTGCCCATCCCATCCCAGCAGAGGCCGCTGCTGGCAAACTTTTTAGCAACTGAGCAGCCCTCGCTGGAGCAGGACCAGTAACAGAAGTGGTCGCAGAGAGAAGAGAGCAGTTTGTTGGCCCCAAAAGCACCCGCACCGGACGGGATCCTCCTCAACCGCTGCCCCGAGACACGTGCGTGCCCTTCCTGCGGGAGAGCGAGCAGCTGTGCTCAGCGGGCTCTGGAAAGCGGCGATGATCCCGCGTCTGCTTGAACTTTCCACGGGACTTCTTAGCAAGTAAACCAGCAGCATGGGCAAGGGTTGCAGGGAGGCCAGCCCCTCCCTTCCCTCTCCCCTTCTTTCTGCTCCTCCCAACATAGTGTCTGCACCCAGGGCCAAACCGCGCCACTCGCTCGCTTGCTTGCCTGGGCTGGCTTTGCCTTAAGCCCGGCCATCTAGAGCAGGGGGAGGGAGAAGTGATCGATTGGGAGAGGGGCCCACAAAATCCACAGGGGGCTGGGCCCCATGTTAGCTACGGGCCTGGCAGCCTGAAACACTGAAGCACGTGGAGTCCTGCATGCTCTCTCTTGGAGCCTAAGGGCCCACCACTTCTCAGGCTGTTTGAGGGTTGCCAGTTGCCCATCCATGGCAGGGAAGCTCCCACCCCCACACTCCATTCTCCACTCTTCATCAAGTGAGCCAAAAATTGAGGGAATATGAGATTGCAGACATAGTGATTGTTATGTATTCAGTTATTATTATGTGTTGATGCATAGCCTGCATGTGAGAACAGGATTGGCAAATAGACCAATCTGGAGAGACATTGACTTTGGCGGGAACAATCCCCATTGGTCCTAAGCGCAGTATTCTCATTGGAGTTTATCTGTTTTAGAGGTGTGGTTTTACCAGTTCAAAACGTATAAAGTTGGCTTGTTCTGTGTTATGTTTGTCCTGTGTTAAGTTATGAGCTGAATAAAGAAATCACTTGTTTAAGAGCTGCCTCGATCTCAGTTCATAATAGTGATGTCATTTCTGGAATACTAGTTACACCACTCCAGAAATTTTCTTTACTCTGCATGATTGTTACCACAGAGATGTGCAAATTCCTAGAGAAGTGTGGGAGGTAACGTTCGGTTCCTTCCAACAAAAACATGATCCCCGAGTATTGACGATGGTGTTATGTGACTTCAAGGTTATCACCTGGAAGTAACATCACACCATCGGCAATACTCGGGGATCACGTTTTTGTTGGAAGGAACCGAATGTTATCCACAGCCTTCTAAAATGATGATGGGAAGTGAATGGGATCCACTTACCGCTGCAAGGTGCTTCGGATATCCTGGAAGGAAGAAAGAGAAAGAAAAGGAAACTCAGTGGCTGCCGTGGACCACACTAGCACAAGGAAGTGTCTCTCTGCAGTGGGTTTATTTGCAACATTCACATTTCCTCATCCTCTAGTTATCCCCTTTCCAGCCTTTTCATGTCCTCAGTAGATTTCTCCTCAAACAATGCAGTCCAAGCATGTTAGTATACCCTCTGTATGGGAAAGTGCACATTTTTGAGGTTCCCCACAAACAGTACCATTTTCCATCTCTCAGACCATTAAGGCTGCTACTTCTCCGTGCTGTATCACCAAAGAGCTATTTTTCAACTGCTATCATGCTATACCTTTCATTTGTAGGAAAAGGTCTCTAGCCCTTTTCATTGCTGAGATATAAGGGGACTAGCCATGCAACACTTCTTTGAAGAAATGACAGCTGGGTAGTCAGAGGAAGTAGCAGACTGTGGCAATAGATTGTTATGGTACTGTGCTATAGGAAGATAGCAGCTATCAATTCTTAAAAAGCCCTCCAGTGGCAAAGGTGGAGGGTATTGCAGTGGAAGTGGCAGCTGATGGAGGAAACTGCACACAAGACTCCCATGTGGAGACTCCATTGCCAGTGCAAATGCCTTCGCATTCATAGTGGTGATGACAGGCAGGGACATGGAGAATCTTTGCCAGGTAGGCGAAGGCTACAGAAATCCAGGCATGCCACACTTCACTCAAGGACTGGGGATTTGTCTTCATAGTGTGGCCCTGTTTTCATTAGAAAAGGTTAGCAAATACTCTCCAGTTGAGGATGATCCTGAACATTTTCTACCAGCATCTCACCTGCAGGAGTTCACTCGCTGGCTGCTGATGCTTCTCTTCCATCTCCCGGATGAGGCTTTCGAGAGAGGAAAGTCCCTCAGAGAGTCTGGCCAGGTACTCGTCTCTTTTTCTGGCTAACTCCTTCTCCGCCTCTTCTATCTGGGCCAGCAGATGGTTTTCTTGTTCTTCCAGCAACTGGTGCAGTGTTTTGAACTCAGCTACTGCCTTTTGCCTCTGTGATTCTGTTTTTTTCTACAAGAAGGAAGGAAGGAAGGAAGGAAGGAAGGAAGGAAGGAAGGAAGGAAGGAAGGAAGGAAGGACCATTGTCAGGAATGTCTTCTGTTCTCAGAGAGCCAAATCATTTAGGAAGGACACTGATGATTTTTTCCAAGAGATCACATCAATATTCTGCATAGATCCAGCATGATACAGATGTAAGCTTGAGAAATCCCCATTGGAGGCAGGGATTCTCCCACTACCAGTGGATGCCCCACATCTGCTCATCTGGCTGGTGGTGGTGGGGAATAATATCTTGACATTACTCCATGTGCGCTCAGAGGTGAAGACAGTGGGAGACACTGAGGATGGTCTGGCATTTAGGCAAAACTCTGTAGTCTCCAAAGAATACTTGGGTATATGTATCTAAATGAACAAAAATACACATGCAAGCCTTCCCAAGGCCTGTTCCAGAGCCCAACATGGTGTTCAGTTATCTATAGTTTTTCTACAGGATCACCTTACTTGTGCAAAATGCAGCAAAGACCATTGCAGGTTGAAGAGGGGATCTTAAAGCTACCTTCTCTCAGGTTTTCCCACCAAAACTGCCATTCTGAACCGTTTTACCATCTGCATTTTTGTGTATATCATGGAAATCTGGGGGTGGGGGGTGGGGATAATTTCCCCCCCAAAAAAGTGAGGTGATAAATACTTTAAAAGACCCTCCTCCTCCATCTTCTGATCCAGATTGCAGCTTCTATGACTAACGTAAAAGAAAAAATCTCCAGGAAAAAAGGAATATTACATGTAGTTTGGCCCTTAGAATGGCTTTTGATTACTATTTTCTGTGACAAACCAGGCCATTCTCAATTGACAGATATCCATTCTGAGGACTGGGACTACCTTATAGGTTTGGACTCTTCCTGCATTTGGTATATTGTTTTTGGAGATATTAGTCCCAATTCTTGTTGACTTCCAGCAATTGGAGCACTTACAAACATTTCTTGGCTTTTGTCTTCAGCATCTGCTAAATACTTCAGAATTTTCTCCCTCTCAGTCCTCAAAGTCTCCAGGCAATTGAAGATCTTATCCTGAAGGGAAAAAATGAGAAAACCTTCTGGTTTAGCATCAAAAAGCTATAAAAACGAGAGAAAAAGAGAAAGAGAAGAAGAGGAGGAGGAAGAAGAAGAGATTGAATTTATACCCTGCCCTTCACTACCCAAAGGAGTCTCAGAGCGGCTTACAGACTCCTTTCCCTTCCCCTCCCCACAACAGATACCATGTGAGGTAGGTGGCGCTGAGAGAACTCTGACAGAAACTGCTCTTTTTCAAGAACAGCTCTTAACAGAACTACGGCTTGCCCAAGGTCATCCAGCCAGGTGCAAGTGGAGGAGTGGGGAATCAAACCCGGTTCTCCCAGATTAGAGTCTGTGCACTTAACCACACCAAACTGGCTCAAAGAGTTCATTGAAATGATGCACTTAGCTCCGTTCCCTGCCCTGCATGGTTGTGTGTGTGTGTGAAAGGATCCCTCGTCCCTGAGAAACTCCCTATCAAGGGTCCTTAACCTTTGGATGCCTCTGGGCCCTCTTGGAATTCTGACATGGACTGGTAAGCACAATCCCAAAATGGCCTCCACAGGAGGCTCAGCCAAACCCACAAAGGAAGACCAAGCACAGGAAAGAATATCAGTAATTTAAGAAATACACTGGGAAATAAGAGTGAGAGAGAATGAAAAACTGTGATGACAGGCAGTTGCTGTTGAAACAACATTATTTTAATCTGCATAGTCAGTTGGAGCTTCAGTGGCCAATCAGAAGCCTTGTGGGGCAAGAGGCCCACCTGGCTCCACCCACCTTCTAAAAAGACTTGTGGGTAGGGATGATCACTAGCCACTTGATGAGTCACAGTTCGGGCTGAATTTTGCCTGGTTCGAGGCTTGCGACCCATGACTCGGGGATCACGTTTTTGTTGGAAGGAACTCCGAGTTTTTGGCCACAGCTCAGAGCAGCTCAGAAACCGGAAACCTCCGAGAAAGTCTGGTGTGTAAATGCTAGGTAACTCTGGGGGCGGTGACATTTTCCAGTCTTGAAAACACAAATAGGGACACTGAATGTTTGACAGGCAATGCTGACAGCCAATAAGACAGTTCCCTTCTCATTGCTCACAATGGGAGGAGGTGATTAGGTGTGTGTGCTCGGTATAGTATCTGAAAGGTGTCCCTGGGCACCCTTTCCAACATCCAGGGGACCGGTTCCCTACCCCTCCCTTTGCCACTGCCATGAGCAAACCTCCCCTTTTCACCTTCTCCCCTCTGTAAAAGCACCTTACTGAGGTGCTGGAGACCCTGTTGTTTCACTGCTCGCTCCTCCTGACCATCCTCTACCACCACCAAATGTCGGCCAGCCAGCATGAACCCAAAACTTCTGTCAAATCTCCCATACCCTGTTTTCCTTGTTGGCAGCCCCCTTCCCCTGTGTAGTGTATCAGGCCCTGACAGGGCCGGGCATGCCTGGACTTGTCCAGGCACAAATACCTCAAGCTTGATACCAAAAGACAATGGGCAAGTAGGATCCTAGCCAGGCCCAATGAAAGGGCTAGGTCCCTAGCCGGGAGGCCAATAGGTCTCTCGGTTACTGTAAATAGCCTATCGGGAGTGGGGTGTGTGTTTGGTGTGTTTGGTGGCGGGTTTTCTACAGCAATATAAGCCAGCCTGTGAGCCAGCCAGTCTTTGTTCCTGACTAATAAAAGGTACGCTTAGCTGAAATCACTCTCCGTGTGCATACTTTTCACTGGCGACGAGGATGGGATCCAGCTCCCTCCGAACAAAGACCACGTTCGGGACATCGCCGTGAGCTGCCGCGCCGAAGTTACCTTTGCTTCCAGCATCAGGCATCTTCGAGAAGCACGTTCCCAGCATCGCTCCCAAAGCTTCGAGTATCGCACCGCTGACCCTGAGAGCAGCGCCGCCTGCTCCACCCAGATGCCCATCGAGCATCGAGCCCGGCACCAAGGCTGCCGCAAGCCGCTCCGCTTCGCACCCTGGACTCTCCGCCAACCACTCACCGCTCCGATCCCGGCTCCGAGAACCACCCTGCTGACCCCGAGAGCAGCAGCGACTCCAGCGACCAACCCACACCACGTGGCGACCGAACAATGGCGACCGCACCCGAGAGCCTCCCCGCTTTCGACCTCTCCCAACCCTCACTGTGGGACACTTGGCAGGACATGCTCGAGAGCCACTTCACCATCCACAAGGTCGTGGATGACGAGATAAAGAAGGCCTACCTGCTGCGCCACTGCAGAATACAGACCCATCGTCTACTCAAGGACTTGATTTCGCCCAAACTGATCAAGGACGAATTGTACAGCTCCCTGGTCAAGGCCCTGACCGACCATCTAGCTCCCAAACCCACGAAGTATGTGGAGCGGTTGGACTTTTTTGCAAGGGTTCAGGGCCCCAGCGAGACCGCCTCTGATTTCCTGGCGGCGCTGCGGAGCCTGGCGACCCGATGCTTCTTCCCCAGCCTCGACGACACCCTCCTGAACCAGTTCCTCGTGGGACTTCGGGAGCCGAAGCTGCAGAGGAAACTGGTGAGCCAGGACGACCTGAGCCTGGAGAAAGCAATGCGGGAGGCACCAGCATACAAACAGGCAATCACGACCGCCACGCCAAGATGGTCCACCGCACTCAAGCGTCCACCGGCTCTGACATCTCAGACGAGGATGACGTGCTACAAGTCCGCCAGCGGCCCGCACCCTCGAGAACGGGCAAGGCTTCGACCACATCGGCTCAGTGCGCCAGCTGTGGAGAAGGCCATGAGTGCAAGTCGTGCCGGTTCCGGATGGTGGTCTGCCAGGCCTGCAACAAAGCGGGTCACATCGCCAAGGTTTGCCGCTCCAAGGGACCCCGTCCGAAAGCGCATCAGACCTCGCCGGAACAGCCCATCTACCTCCACTCCGTCTCGGCTACCTTTCCGCAACACCAGGTCTGTAACTTGCCCCCTGACGGCCCCAACAAACTGCATGTCACGGTCCCGATAGAGGGGTCCCCCTGCTGCATGGAGATCGACACCGGGTCGACCCACTCCATTATCTCCGCGGATACGCTCCGCACGTTGTGCCCCCGGGGGGGCCCCTTACAAAAGTCACGGGGTTTCTGGTTGCGGGACTTCAATAAGAACCCCGTGGCGGTGCGGGGCTGGGGCAAATTCCGGGTGCAGTTCCAGGACTTTAAAAGCACCCTAGACCTGCTGGTAGTCGATAGGCCCCTCAACAGCCTTCTAGAGCTCTCGTGGTTCAAGGCCCTGGGACTCTCGGTAAATGGGATCCACCAGGTCGGGGCACCGGATTTTGGCACAGTGTGCACGGAATTCCCCCGAGTCTTCGACGGCACGCTGGGACGTTTTTCCAGGGCCCCCATATCCCTGGACCTAGACCCAGCGGTGCGGCCTATACGCATCAAGGCCCGGCTACCGCCGATCACCATGAAACCGAAAATTGAAGCGGAATCAGACCGCCTCGTGAAGCAAGGGGTCCTGGAACCAGTCGCGTCGGCTCACTGGGAGACACCTATAGTAACCCCAGTTAAGCCGAACGAGGACGTGCGCATTTGTGCGGACTACAAATGTTGTGCCCCCGGGGGGGCCCCTTACAAAAGTCACGGGGTTTCTGGTTGCGGGACTTCAATAAGAACCCCGTGGCGGTGCGGGGCTGGGGCAAATTCCGGGTGCAGTTCCAGGACTTTAAAAGCACCCTAGACCTGCTGGTAGTCGATAGGCCCCTCAACAGCCTTCTAGAGCTCTCGTGGTTCAAGGCCCTGGGACTCTCGGTAAATGGGATCCACCAGGTCGGGGCACCGGATTTTGGCACAGTGTGCACGGAATTCCCCCGAGTCTTCGACGGCACGCTGGGACGTTTTTCCAGGGCCCCCATATCCCTGGACCTAGACCCAGCGGTGCGGCCTATACGCATCAAGGCCCGGCTACCGCCGATCACCATGAAACCGAAAATTGAAGCGGAATCAGACCGCCTCGTGAAGCGAGGGGTCTAGTAACAAGTCGCGTCGGCTCACTGGGAGACACCTATAGTAACCCCAGTTAAGCCGAACGAGGACGTGCGCATTTGTGCGGACTACAAATGCACCTTAAACAAAGCCCTGCAAGCTCACGCATATCCCGTGCCGGTGGTGAGCCATGTGCTAGCGGCTTTGGCGGGGGCCCGGGTCTTCGGCAAATTGGACTTGGCGCAAGCGTATCAACAGCTACCAGTTGATGCCAGTACAGCCAAGGCGCAAACCATTGCAACGCACAAGGGGGCGTTCAAAGTGCACTGCCTACAGTTTGGGGTCTCCGTTGCGCCTGGGATTTTTCAATCTTTTATGGATTCACTCCTTAAAGGAATCCCTGGAGTTCAACCATTTCTAGATGACGTGTTGATCACGGCCCCAGACCACTCGTCTTTCGCGGACCGACTATGGGCAGTGCTCCATCGTTTCGACTCAGCGGGCCTCAAGGTCAGGCGGGAGAAGTGTCTACTCGGCGTGCCTCGCGTGGAGTTCCTGGGGTTCACGGTCGACGCCTCCGGACTTCACCCCTCCCCAGACAAAGTAAAGGCAATCACGCACGCCCCGCCGCCGAAATCCAAGGCGGAGCTGCAGGCTTTCCTGGGGCTATTGAACTTTTACCATTCTTTTTTGGCCCTCAAAGCTGCGGTAGCCAAGCCGCTCCACCGCCTCTTGGATAAATTGGCACCGTGGGTCTGGGGTCCACCACAAGCCACGGCGTTTCAAGCGGTTAAGGACCTGCTGGTGTTGAATGCGGTCCTAGCGCATTTTGATGAGTCCCTCCCGGTGGTGCTGGCTTGCGACGCTTCGCCGTATGTGGTGGGGCGGTGCTGGGGCACAGGCTGGCTGACGGGCGCGAGGTCCCGGTCGCCTACTACTCATGGACCTTGTCATCCATGGAGCGCAACTATGCGCAAATTGATAAGGAGGCTTGGCGATCGTGGCGGGGGTGAAAAATTTCATCACTACCTGTATGGTCGCCCATTCACGGTCCTCACGGATCATAAGCCGCTCTTGGGTCTCCTCGCCCCCGACCGCCAAACCCCCAGGATGACCTCGCCCAGGGTGCTGCGCTGGTCCATTTTCCTGGCGGGGTACTCCTACTCTCTCGTCCATCGCCCAGGGAAGGCGATGGGGCACGCCGATGCCCTGAGCTGCCTGCTGCTCCCCATCTGTGACCCGGACCCAGCCCCCGTGCTCCAAATTGCGATGCTGGAATCACTCCCGGAGCAGCCAGTCCACGTCATGGAAGTGGCCCGCGGCACCGCCAAGGACAAGCTGCTCTGCCGGGTCTTGGACTGGGTGGTGAGGGGGTGGCCGGTAACTAAAGGGGACCCTGAACTGACCCCCTTTGTCTCCCAGAAAGATGAACTATCGACCCACAAGGGCTGCATACTGTGGGGCAGCCGGGTGGTGATCCCCAAACCTCTCAGGGAATGGGTCCTCGTGGCCCTGCACGAAGCACATCTGGAGGTCGTGCGCATGAAGGCCCTGGCCCGGAGCTATGTGTGGTGGCCAGGGCTGGATAAGGACATTGAAGGGGTAGTACAAGGGTGCCAGCCGTGCCAAGTCTCACGGCCGGAACCCCCCCAAGCCCCGGAAAGAGCCTGGGAATCCTCCCACCGCCCCTGGTCGAGGCTACATTTGGACTTTGCGGGACCTTTCCAGGGCCAGCTCTTCTTTCTACTGGTCGATGCCTATAGTAAGTGGTTGGAGGTGGTCCCGGTCCCCTCGACGTCTTCCAAGGCGGCCAGCTGGGCAATGTGGTGGATCTTTAGTGCCCAGGGGATCCCCGACATGCTGGTCACGGACAATGGGACTGCCTTCACCTCGGCGGAATTCCAAGATTTTATCACGTACTACGGAATCCGCCACGTCCGGTTAGCCCCGTTCCACCCGGCGACCAACGGCCAGGCGGAACGCATGGTCCGCACGACCAAAGATGCTCTCCACCACCTGGACTCCCCGGACTGGGACTACAAGCTGGCCTCCTTCCTGTTTGGCCAGCGGACGACGGCCCACTCCACCATGGGGCGCAGCCCGGCGGAACTACTGTTAGGCCGCCGCCTAACGTCATGGCTGGATCGGCTGCACCCGGATCGGGCCTCGCTGGAGGCCCCAGGCACGGAGACGCACGAGGCCGCCAGGGGGTTCTTCCCAGAAGATCCGGTGTACGCCCAGAACTACGCTAAGGGCCCCACCTGAATTCCGGCTTGAGTCATCTGAGTTAAGGGCCCCAGATAGTACGAGGTCTCGTGTGAGGACGGCCAAGTACTACACCGGCACAGTGACCAGCTTCGCCGCCGGACGCTGCCCGTGGACCCCGAGGACGCGGACTGGGCCGAAGTCCCAGAAACCTCGCCAAGGGCTCCGCTGCCGGAAACCAATTCACAGCCGTCAGCCAAGAACGTCTCTCCGCCTCCACCAGCGTAAACCCCAGAAGCACCTCATCCAGGGTCGCCCTAACCAGCGCACCAAGCACCACGCATGGTCAGCTCGCCGCCAAGGGCTTCCAGGAAAGCCGCAGCCACCGTCCCCGAACCTCGCCGCTCGACTCGCACCAGGAAGCCCCCAGCCTACCTGGAGGACTTCGTCTGCGGATGAATTGTGGACCAAGGAAGGAGGGGTGTAGTGTATCAGGCCCTGACAGGGCCGGGCATGCCTGGACTTGTCCAGGCACAAATGCCTCAAGCTTGGGCAAGTAGGATCCTAGCTAGGCCCAATGAAAGGGCTAGGTCCCCAGCCGGGAGGCCAATAGGTCTCTCGGTTACTGTAAATAGCCTATCGGGAGTGGGGGGGGTGTTTGGTGTGTTTGGTGGCAGGTTTTCTACAGCAATATAAACTGGCCTGTGAGCCGGCCAAGGTGTTTTTGTTCCTGACTAATAAAAGGTATGCTTAGCTGAAATCACTCTCCGTGTGCATACTTTTCACCCTGCATCATACCCCACCTTCCTGACACCTTCTGCGCTGCTGCTGCGAGCAACCCCCTCCTTTTTGCCATCTCATCCCTGCAAAAGCACCTCCACGGGGTTCTGGAGACCCTGTTCTTTCACTGCTTGCACCTCCTAGTCTTCCTCTACCCACCACCAAGGGTTGGCCAACCAACACAACCCACGCAACCTCCATCAAATCCCCCTTTCCCCATTGCTTCTCTTCACTTCCTTCCCCTTGCAGCCCCACCTGTCCTGGTAGGCCTGGAGCTACCGCTACCAAGCTTCTCTCCCCCTCCTGGCAACTCTCCAACAACCTCACGTCTGAGCCACCACTGTCTCCCTTCTCCCAGGTCTACCACAGCTGTACGACTTGGGAAAACAACTTAGCAAGCATTTAAACTTTAAATCCCTTCTCCATTATATCCTATGGGGACATTCTTCGTAGGGTACAGTGGAGCCGAATAGCCAGCCTACTCAGTCAGGGGCAGGTTTTGGGGGTTTTTTTAGCTTTTCCCTGTGTTTCTCTGAGTTGCTATTTTTTTGTTTGTTGGTGCAAAAAGTGAGAAGAATGAGATTGAATTCTTCTTTCACATGACACACATTTTGGTTTAGTTGGAGTTTGCTGCTCTTAGCTTTCCCTTCCCTTTTGTTTTCATTTCACTCCTCCCCCATTGGGTTGCAGTGGGAGGGATTTCTCTTTGCATGCTATTGTTTTTGGGCTGCTTGGGAGGGAGGCTTTAACTTAGTTACTGCCTGGGGTCCCGTTCCCCTCTTCATTTCAAACACTACTGCACTTCTTGCTGAAAAAGAGAAAGAGTTAATTGAAATGACAAACTTGGCTCCAATCCTTGTCCTGCATGGGCTTGTGTGTGTGTGTGTGTGGAGGGGTCACCGAAGTCTCTGAGATCCTCTATATCTGTGGTCACCAACCTTTGGGTGCCTCTGGGCATCTTTGGAATTTTGACATGGCATGGTGAGCACATTCCCCAAATATCTGAGAGAAGAGGTGGAGCCAAGCTTACAATGGCTGCTACAGGAAGCACAGCCAGACACACAGAGGAAGCCCAAGCATAGGGGAGAAGAGCAGTAATTTAAGAAATACACTGAGAAAGATGAGCGAGAGAGAGTGAAACAAGCACGGTGGTGGCAGCTGCTGCTGAAACAATGTTATTTTAGTCTGCATAGTCAGTTGGAGCTTCAGTGGCCAATCAGAAGCCTTGCAGGGCAAGAGGCCCACCCGGCCCCACCCACCTTCTAAACACTTTTGGCAGGCACCAAAAATGTGTTGGCGAGCACTATGGTGCACATGAGCACCATGTTGGGGACCCCTGTTCTATACATAGATTGTATTTTTCCTCAGCTGTGGCTAAGAGCTGCATTTTTATACGAGAGACAAATTCTATTAAGAAAAAGGTGCAAGAGGAAAAAGTGGAAAAAAATGACTGCAGTAGTGCCGTGGCCCCAGTACAAGTCAATCTCCCCCTCAGGTGGGTTTTTCCCCCCATCATGACTTGCCTGCCTGATTTGAAGGTAGGGGAAATTACACGTGGTCTAGATAGACTGGTAGATAGTGCTGGGAAGGAGCCAGCAGTCATGGTATATGTTGGCACCAATGCTGTGGGGAAATGTAGTCATGTGGTTCTTGAGGCAGGAGACTCAAGGCCAGGACTTGAAATGATCCTGTAACCGCCTTGAGCCTGCCTTGTTAGGGAGGGCAGGGTATAAATCGAATAAAATAAATAAATTAAAATAAAATAAATTAAAGTTACATCAAGAAGCTACAGATCAACAATTGGAACTAGCAAATCCAAAGAACTGAAATATTGGAGACTCAACAGAATTTGTAACCTTCGTTTCAGTTCTGTCCCAGAAGATTTTGGTAAGTCCAATTTAGAAGAGAGTTTTCACATTTTACTACAGGATCATCTCAAGACTGAAAGAAACTTCCCAGATATAAATTAAATATACAAAATTAACTTAAAATTCTGGTGACCAAAGTACACATTTTTCAAGACCTTCCTACAACCTTGCTGAAAAAAATAAAAGACTTTGATTATTTTTTTAGACAAACCCTACAAAGGAAAGATATAAGATATCGCTGGAGAATTCCATTTTCCGACTGATTTCCGGTGGGTGGATCGGTGATGGCAGTCGCTCTCCTTGAAGCTCGAGGAGGCGATTAGCACACCTTCGGCTTGGAGGGGTGCCACCTCAAGTGGCGCCCCCATGGAACCCTTGCGGTGGGTTCCAAGCCAGTGGGCTTTTGAGGGTTAGCTTCTTTGATGGCTTGAAGCCATGGAATAGAGGCTTCCCTCCGCCCTGATGATCCAGTCGATAGATGACCTATGGGTGTAAGCCAATCTGACTGGGACAAGCACAGAAGATCAAGCAGAATAGCGATGGAAAAGAGCGGGGTCAGAAATGACCAACAATGAATGTGAGTGAGAGATAAACGAACTGTTTTTGTAAAGTGAAGCCCCATCCCCCACCCCCCGTGGAGAAAGTGGAGTGCAGGGAGGGATTGACTAGATCAAAGAAGCGAAGGGGGGAGAGGGGAGAGAAGCAGTGTTACATTTTGAGAGACTTACTTGAGCCTGGATAGTGAAACAACGAGTCTTTAGAGCTCTGAAACAGAGGTGTTGAATTGTAAGCAGAGAACATGGTGGTTCCACGAGGAAAAATAAAACCGAAAGGCAGCCAGAGTCCAAGATCAGAAGAAGGAGCAGACGTCATGAAGACGTTAGCGGATATGCTGAAACCGGTATTGGAGCAGCTCGGTGGTATTAACCAGCAACTGGCCACACTAAACCAAAACTTCGCTTCGCAGGAGCGCCAGCTGGCAGAGACGGAGAAAAAAGTGGAGCAGGCAACTGAGAAGCTGGTAGAGATGAGGAAAAGAGTGAGGAAAAGAGTGACAGAGGTGGAAATAAAACAAAAGCTGCAGGAAAACTGATTACTTCAGCTGCAAATGGAGAAAGCAAACATGATTCTCAGATTTCAGGGACTGCCTGAAAAGGAAAAAGAAGATTTGAAGAAGACTCTGGGAGAGATCATCGCCCCAGTAACAGGCTTATCAGCGGAAGAAATAATCAAAGATATAGAGTCTGCCTACAGGGTATACTCTACTACATAAAAAAATAGCCTGCCTGGGGAGATTGTAGTCAGGTTTGCAAGAAGACAGACCAGAGATGTTATATTAAAGGCAACTTCAGCAAACCCACTGAAAATTTGGGAATACAAATATTAAGACTCTAAAAGACATTCCATTTGAAATTCATCAAAAGAGGAAACGCTATAAAGAATTAATCTCATTTCTTCAAACAAAAGGATTACAATATCGCTGGGCGATAAAAAGAGAGAAGATTGTCAACATCTTTAAAGCAAAGGAATTTCTGAGCTGGGGCCAGAAGCAGAACTCAAAGATGAAAAAACAAAATCGAGTGACTCTGCTACTTCAGGAACGGGGGAGGACTCTGGGGAGGAAGCGGGTGTGGGAGCAAGCAAAACGGTGTATGATTTCAGAGGAAGAAGACAGAACTAAGGGCATAAGGACTCTGAAAATAACCCTATGAAAATAAGAAGATGCTCAAGAAGTGTTCTCAAAATATTAAACTTACTAATATTGAAGCAGTAGTTTAAAAAAACTCACAAGTATATTGCTATACTAACACGTATTTACTTACATGTAGTTTAACATGGATATGATCTCCTACTCTTGGGATTTTAGTTAGTGTGGGTATCTTTTCTTTCTCCCTAGTTGTAGTCCCCCTTCCTATATTTTCTGTTGTAGTTATGTAGTCTATTGAAAAACCAATAAAATTAACCTCTTGGGGGTTTAAAAAAGAAGAAGAGAGAATTCCATTTGCCTTTGCAGTGATTTTGCCACAAGGAAAAAAAAATAATATCAATGATTGATCAAGCCAAACAACTCTCAAAGGAACTGTTAATGAATAATACCCTAGAGGATAAAGAATCATAGCATCATAGAGTTGGAAGAGATGTCGGGTCATCTAGTCCAATCCCCTGCACAATGCAGGAAAATTACCACTACCTCCCCCCACACCCCCAGTGACCCCTGCTCCATGCCCAGAAGATGACAAAAAACACACACACCCTCCAGGATCCCTGGCCAATTGGCCTGGATGAAAAAAATGTCCTGACCCCAAAGTGGCAATTGGCTGTGAGAGCCAAGTACTGATACAACTCTTTCTACCCTCCCGTACATGATCTGCCTAAATTCATAGAATCTGGATTGCTGTCAGATGGTCATCTAACCTCTGCTTAAAAACCTCCAAAGAAGGAGAGCCCACCACCTCCTGAGGAAGCCTGTTCCACTGAGGAATTGCTCTGTCAGGAAGTTCTTCCTAATGTTCATCCGAACACTCTTTTGATTTAATTTCAAACCTTTGGTTCTGGTCCGACCTTCTGGGGCAACAGAAAACAACTCTGCACCATCCTCTATATGACAGCCCTTCAAGTACTTGTAGATGGTTATCATATCACTTCTCAGTCACCTCCTCTCCAGGCTAAACATACCCAGCTCCTTCAACCTTTCCTCATACGATTTGGTCTCTAGACCCCTCACCATCTTCGTTGCCCTCCTCTGGACATATTCCATCTTGTCTATATCCTTCTTAAACTGTGGTGCCCAAGACTGAACACAATACTCTAAGGTGAGGTCTAACCAGAGCAGAGTAAAGTGACACCATCACTTCACGTGATCTGGACACTATACTTCTGTTGATAAAGCTTAAAATCGCATTTGCCTTTTTTGCTGCTGCATCACACTGCTGACTCATGTTCAGTGTATGGTCTATTAAGATTCCTAGATCCTTTTCACACATACTACTACCAAGACAATTTCTCCCATCCTATAATTATGCATTTGATTTCTCCTACCTAAATGCAGAACTTTACATTTATCTCTGTTGAGATTCATTTTATTTGCCTTAGCCCAGTTTTCCAGTTTGTCAGGATCATCCTGTATCCTGACTTTGTCTTCTACCATATTTGCTACCCCTCCCAATTTATTATCATCTGCAAATTTAATAAGCATTCCCTCTATTCATTCATCCAAACATTTATAAAGATTTTGAACAAAACAGGTCCCAGAACAGATCCCTGAGGCACTCCACTTTTCACTGTTCTCCAAGAGAATAAGGAACCATTCATAAGCACTCTTTGGGTACGATCTGTCAACCAGTTACAAATCCACCTAATAGGATCTAAACCACATTTTACCAACTTGTCAACAAGAATATTATGTGGAACCTTATCAGAAGCCTTGCTGAAATCAAGATAAACTATGTCTACAACATTCCCCTGATCCAGTAAGGTAGTAATACAAAGGATGTGAACTAATGTGAAAGCCAGACTGGAAGGGATAAAAAATGGAAGCGTCATCCAAACATCTCTGTAGCTGAATTGCTACGGCCCTCTCTATTATTTTGCCCAGATAGGGCAAGTTGGAAACTGGCCGGTAGTTCACCAATTCAGCTGGATCCTTGAGCGCTCCAGGAAACAGTCCCTCTGTAAGGAACTTGTTGATAATTTCCCTTAGGGCACCACAAAACCCATCTTGGACGGCTTTAGTTAGCCACAACGGGCAAAGATCAAGGCAACATGTGGTAGGGCATACAGCTAGGAGCAATTTGTCAACTTCCCCTAGGCTGAGCGAACTGAAATAATCTATAACCTGACTTGAAGACGTGCATGGAGCCTCGAGTTCACTCACTGTGTCAACTGTGATAGGAAGATTGCAGCAGAGCAACAGGACTTTATCTGCGAAATAGCTCACAAAAGCCTCACAGACAATATCCAATTCTCTAGCATTTAGTCTGCCCTGTGGCAGAAGAGTTAAAGACCAAATTGTTCTAAATAATTGGGCTGGGTGTGAGCTCGCAGACGCAATCGTGGCTGCATAGTACTCTCTCTTTGCAGCTTTGACCACCATCTCATAGGATCTCATAAACATCCTATAAGATGTTCTTGAAGCTTTGTTGCGAGCATGCCGCCACTGTCTCTCTAGCCATCTTAGCCCTCGTTTCATAAACCGCAACTCATGGGTAAACCAGGGAGCAAGCCTAGAGCGGGGGCGCAGAGGGCACCAGGGAGCTGCAGAGAGTCGGCTGTGCCAATCCCCTACAAGCTCATCCAACAAGCCTCCAGGGGGCATCAGATCCCACAGAGCTGTCTGGAACCATACAGGGTCCATTTGGCTCTGCGGGCAAGCTAAAATACGCTCGCTGCCTAAACAGGGTTGTAGTGAAACATTCAGACAGGCCCTCAGGGCATGGTGGTCTGACCAAGGTACTGCTAAGGCAGTAATCTGGACAATGTTACTCTGGCCGCAAAGATCAGATCAAGCGTGTGTCCGGCCTGGTGAGTGGGAGTTGTTACAAATTGGGAGAGTCCCAGTTCCACCAACACTAGATCCGTTGCCTGAGTGGAGATCGCATCATCAGCATGGACATTGAAATCACCCAAGACTATTAGCCTAGGGTGTTCCAATGCCTAGCCTGATACAGCCTCCATCAGGGATGGCAGGCTATTGGCTAGTGCGTTAGTAGGCCAATAAATAAAATCGTCAGCTATGTAATCTTACTAACAAAAGAAAATGAGTTGAAGTCCTTTGAAACATTACAAGCACTGAACATTAATCTTACAAATTGGGAGAAAATACAATTAAAATCAAGATTTGCTAAAGATAAAGCAAGAAACTTTGCAAAGACAAAATCAGATTTAGATAAAATTTGGCTGTCATCTGCAGATAAAATGATACAAAAAGTGTATAACTTTTTATTAAATGAGGAGATATATACAGAAACAACAAAACCCTGTATGAGGGCATGGATGAAGGATTTAGGAGTTAACATAACTGTAGAGAAATGGACAAAAATGTGGAGTTCAATAAAATTACTAAGAGCTACATCCTACAAAGAAAATATAATTAAAATGTTCTACATGGCATTGGACTCCAGATAAAGTAGCAAAATGTTATAAAAATGTGTCAGGAAATTGCTGGAGGTGCAAAAAGAGTATTGGTTCATATTATCACATGTGGTGGAGGTGTGAGAAGTTGGAAAAATTTTGGAAAAACATAAAACAACTAATTGTAGAGATAGTGGGAGAAGAACGTATGTTGGACCCAGAAATTTACCTTTTGAATATGTTACCGGAAGGCATAAAGTATAATGACAAATGTTTGATTTTATATATTCTTACTGTGGCTAGAATTCTTATAGCCAAAGGTTGGAAATCAGAGAAAATACCAAGTAGAGAAGAATTAATAACAAAAGTTATAGAAATAAAAGAAATGGACAAAGTAAACATGATTTTGTCAGGAAAGGACGAAAATGTGTTTAAAAAAAGATGGCAGAAAGCAGATAGCTGGTTGGAAAAAAATGGAATATGAAACTCCAAAATATGATGTAATATGATAATTTTTGTGTTAATGTATGTTATAGAAAAAGCTAAATAAACTGTAAAAAGAAAAGAAAAAGAAAAGGCATCCGATGAACCACTGCCAGAGAACAATAATTACAGAGCTGCCATAGGCAAGCTTCTATACTTAGGAATGACAACAAGACGACTTCCGGTTTTTGGTGACTTGTGGGCGGGTGCACTCCATCATTGCTCTGATGTGAGCGACCCACAATTGATCTTGGACCCTCTCGACCCCTTGTAGGGGGGTCGTAGCCTGGAGTGCGAGGGGTGCCACTCCTGAAGCGGATGCTAAGGGATCGAGGCTCCTTTTTGTCCCGATAGGTCTCCGTGGCATAGAGCCAGCAATGGTACAAGAGGCGCATATCGGCCTGAGCACACAAGTGATTAAAAAAAATGATCTTCCCAACGTTTGAAACAAGCGTAAATGAAAATGTGAGTGAACCTACATTCTAGCAAGCAATCATTTAAATGATAGCAGTAAAGCCGCGCCATAGTCTCAGCAAGTGGGAGGGGGATGCCCGATCCCAAAAAGACTGAGGTTAAAGTGGAGACTGGGAGGGCGGCTTGAAGAGAGCGGAGACGGATAGTGGGGCAGATTAGCAAGAAAGCGATTTATCAGTCTATCAGAGACTTTTAAAAACTTTTCGCTAACTATAAACAATGATGCAGCGCGAGGAAAGAATGGCGGTGAAAATGAAACTTACTACAGAAACTGCCAGTACGTCATCTCTGGCTACCAGACCGGAAGTAACCATAGACTTTCCCAAAATGATTGCTGAGGCTTTGCATCCTCTAATGGACCAATTGACAAATCTCAACGACAAGTCTGACATATTGCAAAAGGAGCTTAAAGAAACAACAGCCAAAATGGAGAAAATAGATAAAAAGCTGAACAAAAGCTGATGTTAAGTTCAAAGAGTTTGAACAAAGACTGGAGATGATGAAAAAAGAAAAAATCTCTGGAAACCAGCAACTATTACATCTTCAAATGAAGAAATCAGCGTATATCCTGAGATGTCAAAATATTCCAGAACAGAAAGGAGAGGTCTTGAAAGAAGTTTTAAACAAAAGATTGGCCCCTGTTGTTGGTTTAACAGTGGAAGTTCTGCAAAATAACATGGACTTGGTATATCATACTTATCCAGAATTTATAAAGAAAAATAAACTACCTGGGGAAATTTACGTGAAATTTGCAAAAAGGTCTACAAGAGACATGTTATGTCTGCTGACTGCCACTAGGCGCCAGCGATGTACTGCCCAGTTTAACTCCCTAGAAACAATAGGGACTAGGCTCCTGGATTTTCCTTAGGAAATCTATAGGGACTTTGGTGGGAGATTTAAACCCACCAATAGGATCTAGGGGTGTTCCCAGGTACAGTATATAGTTGGCCACTCAGTTGGTGTTCTATGTTCTAGTTGTGTACCAGTAAACCATGCTGATCACTACATCCATCTCTGTGGTTTCTCCATGCATCTATCCCACTACACAACAATAGCGATGAAGGTGGGATCCCGCTGAGCATCCAGCTGGTTGATGGGGTACCGTGAAGGAAGACAACACACTGCTACCCACGCTCCTCCAATCAATGAGCAGTGAGGGTGAGCAAGCTTCTTCCCAGCCGCAGCCGCAACCGATCAGCACCATGGCCGTTGCTCCGGGATCTGGGCTGGTACCGCCATTTGATACAGCCTGTCCACAGCAATGGGGAGCCTGGGCCACCGGCCTGAAATCAGTCCTGGTATTCTACCAGGTGATGGATGAGGCCAGGAAGAAGGGCCTCCTACTCGGGTCCTGTGGGCCCGCCATAGTAGAGCTGGCCCAGTACCTACTCTCCCCGAAGAAGCTTGATAACTGCATCTTCGATGAGATAGTCAAGGCAGTCCAGAATCACTACACACTCAAGCCGTCGTAGATGACGTGCCATATGGTGTTCCACCGGCGGAACCAACAAGGCTGCAAAACCGCAGCGGAGTTCCTCGCGGAGCTCCGCCGGCTCACATCTGAGGGCAAATTTGGAGCGCACTTGGACACGACCCTCCGGGACTGCTTCGTCACAAGCCTCCAGGAAGAGAAGGTAAGGCGGTGCATCATGGAGGGTGAGATGGCCACAGCCATCGCCACAGCTACCGCATGGGAAAGGTCCCACCCAGCAGCCACCTCCGCTCACAAGGACATTGCCATCCCAGGTGACCTCGAGGACGAAGAGGTCCACCGCACCCAAGCACTGACCAGGCGCCGTGGCCCCGGGAGCAACCCAAGCAACTTATCTCCCCAGGAGTGTGCTAGCTGCGGGGAGTGGCATGAACGGAAGACCTGCATTTTCTGGGACACCACGTGCCGTAGTTGTGGACACACCGGCCTCATCACCCGGGTATGCCGCTCAATAAGTTCACTCGCCCCACTGCAACCTTGCCAAAAAGTGGATGTCCACTATGAGGAGGACGCGACCAACAAGGACCTCTACCTCCTTACCAGCGCATCGACCGAACAGGTACTGTGACTCCCTGGCCAATCCTCCACCCATAAGATCCAAGTCCAGGTGAAAATAGAGGGGTCCCCCTGCATCATGGAGCTTGACTCCGGCTCTGACCTCCATCATATCCAAGGCCACCCTCAAAAGATTGTGTCCCAAGGGGGCCCCCCGCTTATGCCCGTCGCCTGTCACACTCATGGACTTTCAACGCAACAGCATGCCTATCAAGGGGGTCGGGAGTTTCTTGGTCCAATACAAAGGCTTTAACGGACCATTGGAATTAATCGTGGTCAAGGGCGACCTCGTCAGCCTCTTGGGCTGCGTTTGGTTCGAGCCCCTGGGAATATCCATCGAAGGGGTGCAGCACTGTGCCACACACAATTTCCAAGCCATCTGCTGGGAGTTCCCATCCATTTTCGACGGCAACTTAGGTTGCTACACTGGGCCTCCGGTTTCGCTGCAACTGGACCCCAAAGTGGCCCCAATACTGCTGCGTTCTAGGACTGTTCCATTGACGGTAAAGCCCAAAATTGATGTGGAACTGGACCATTTAGTGGTCCAGGGCATCCTGGAGCCGGTCTCTCATGCGGTGTGGGAGACCCCTATAGTCACAGTCATGAAGCCTAATGGGTCTGTCTGCATCTGCTTAACACGGCACTACAGGACCATGCCTACCTGGTCCCCATAGTCATCCACATACTGGCCATTTTGACAGGGGCAAAGATCTTTGGAGAGCTCGATCTTGCCCAAGCCCAGGGTCATTTCCTGCAGGAGCGCACAGGAGTGGAGCTCCAGCAGTAAAGAGCCCAGGGGGTGGGCACATGCAACAAACCCCACCCCCTGCTCCCAGCAGCCCTCAGTCAGAGCAAGAAGCAGCCAGGTAAGTTGCAAAGCCCCCCCCCCGGTCCAAAAGAGTCCAGTGGCACCTTTAAGACCAAATTTTATTCAGGTTCAAGCTCTCCCTCCTCTGCGAGGACAGATCTGCACGTTCCCCCCCCCCCAATAGCTAGCAATCCAAAACAGTCCAGTGGAGTCTGAGCGGTGGGTGTTGCCTTCTGACACACTTCCGGTGATGTCAGGGTGTGTGTCACATGGAAATAAGTTATGCTAATGAGTTATGCTAATGAGCTCCTGCACCTCTTTTTCTACAAAATGACCCCTGCCCAAGCCTATCAGCAGCTGCCTGTAGATGAGGCCACCGCTGATGCACAGACCATTGTTACCCACCGGGGGGCGTTCAGTGTGAAACGGCTGCAGTTTGGGGTGAGCGTGGCCCCGGGATTGTTCCAGAACTTGATGGACTCTCTACTTAAAGGGATTCCCGGTGTCACTCCGTTTTTGATGATGTGCTGATCGCTGCAGCATCGCCAGCGGAGTTTGCCTCCCAACTCCACATCGTCCTTCGCCGTTTCCAGGATGTCGACCTCAAACTTAAACGGGAGAAGTGTATTCTCAGGGTGCCTTCAGCGGACTTTCTGGGGTTCACCGTGGACACAGACGGCCTGCACCCAGCCAGGGACAAGGTGAAGGCAATCGTGGAGGCCCCAATGCCCAAAACCAAGCAGGAGCTCCAAGCCTTTCTGGGCGTGCTGAATTTCAGAATCCTTGGATTATGAAGCAGAACTAGGGGAGGCTGCTCCTAAGCCATTAAAAGTGAGACTTGACTTTGAAAAGAAGCTTCAAAGAAAGCAAAAAGCAAAATAAATTAACCCTGATAACCTGATATTAACTTTTATTTCCCAACTTTAAAGCTAATATGTGCACACCATAGTTAATTGTGATTGTGATTGCATGCTTTACACTTTTATAATTTTATACTGTTAACTTGCTTTTTATTGCTTGAGTTTTTGGGAACTATCAAAAATTTTAAACATATGTATTAAGATACTTGCTACTCGTAGTTTTAGTTTGTTCCCATTCCCTGTCCCCATAGGTTTGTAGTTTTAGAAAATGCAATAAAAATGTTTTTTTTTAAAAGGAATGACAAGAAGACCAAACATTGCAACAGATGTAAGTATGATATCCATACTTAAGTATGTAAATATGTTATCCAGAAGGGTGAGCACACCCACCACAAAAGAGTGGATTGCAGTTAGTGATGAGGTACTTAAAGGGTAGGAGCTGCGGTGGCTCAAGTGGCTAAGACGCTGAATTGCAGGCTCTGTGGAAGGTCAGGAGTTCAGGAGTTCAAGACCCGGGTGCCGCAAGACGGGGCGAGCTCCCGTCTCTAGTTCCAGCTCCTGCCAACCTAGCAGTTCGAAAGCAAGAATTTGCAAGTAGATAAATAGGTACCACTTCGGTGGGAAGGTAACAGCGTTCCATGCGCCTTGGTGTTTAGTCATGCCGGCCACATGACCACGGAAACGTCTTCGGACAGCGCTGGCTCTTCGGCTTTGAAACGGAGATGAGCTCCGCAACCCTAGAGTCGGATTCGACTGGCTTTCGAGCAAGGGAACCTTTACCTTTACCTTTTTACTTAAAGGGTACTGCACACTTTCAACTGAGACTAGTGGTTAAGTCTTTTTCTATGTAGTTGATTCTATACGTTGGGCAAGTCATAAACAAGACATTGTTGCCACTCGTTTATTGAAGCAGAATTTGTTTCTGCTTCCAAAGCGTTCAGAGAATTAGAGTGGCTTATAATGTTACTGGAGGATTTTGATATTAAGGAACCTTTGCCAGTTTGATCGCAAGAGGATAAACAGAGCTGTATAGCCCTTTCTCTTTCAGAAAATAACAGTGCGCTGACAGAGCACATTGGGATCAGGAACCAGTGTGGATGGGTCCTGCAGGGAGAAGGAGCTGTCAAGCTACTATATGGTCCCACTGAGAAAATGACAGTGGACCTATTTATCAAACAACTATCAAGAGACAAATACCAAGGCCTGCCTCAACATCGTGAATCTTGACAGCATATAGAATTGAGAGGCAGTGTTGGTGTGAGTGACTCAGCATGTCTGGACATTGGGGGGTGCTACATCACTCTAAGTGTGTATAGACATTATCTCCTTGAATGTGATGCCTCTCTTTGTCTTAACCTGGAAGCAGCCTTCTGACCCCTCCTGTCTCTCTCCCATTGTCCTCTCACTCTTGCACATACCCTACCATGGAGACACAGGTCTCCCCTGTCAATACGATGCCCTCATACTCCCAAACACATGATGCCGGACAGACTAGCCTTTTGTGATAGGGAAAGTACTGTTTAAATACTCTCTCATCTTTGACTGCAACCTGAATGTGAACTGATCTACTTGAATAAATGTAATTTTACCTTTTTTGCAATATACTTCTTCAGAGATTTACTCACTGCACTCAGTATCATGCTTCTATGACTGCAGGGCTGGCCTACCCACTAGGCGAACTAGACTTTCGCCTAGGGCGGGTCGATCATGAGGGCGCCAAACTGCACCCCCTTCCAAAAGCCCTGCATTGCCCTGACCCCAGCCGCTGCCGCCTCTTTCTCTCCCCCAGCCGTCTTCATCCTTATCACCACTGCCTCCTGCCAGTACTGCCCGAAGCCTGCTGGACCCGCCCCTGACCGCCCTCCCTCCTTCCTTCCGCCAGCCCGCAATCCTGCAATCCCCACCACCTCCCAGACATCTCCTCCGCACACGCATCTGCCCCCTTGCTATCCTTCTTCCCCCCTCCCCTCCAGGCTGCTCGGAGCTTCCCTCCTTCCGCCTCTCCAAACTCCCTGCTGCTGGTTTCCTTGTGTGTCGGCCGAGCTGCGGTCAGCCGACGGTGCCCCGATGGCTCCTTGTGGCTTCTTCAGGTGGTCTTCCTCTTCCGTGGGTGAGTTGGGGGCTGGGGCTCACGTTGCAGCTGGCGTGGCTTCCTTGGGGTCTGGCTCCATGCCCAGGGGCAGCGGTAGGGTGGTCCTGACTGACGTAGTCATCTCCAGGGATGCCTCACCATCGGGACAATCAGAAACTGGAGGAAGGGAGGGAGTGGGCTGGGAGCGGAGGAGAGGCCTCTTCATTGCCGAATTCCTGCAAGCTCTCCTCCTCTTCCTTCTCTCCAGGCCCTGCCTGGAGGTTGGCAACCCCGTAATTAATGGGTGCGCAGGCGGGGGGGGGCGCCAGAAGGTAGCCCCACCTAGGGTGCAAAAAAACCTCGGGCCGGCCCTGAACATTTGCTAAAGAAAAGGCACACAAAATCAGAATATGATGTGCCTGAAATGGAAACACTAAAGAGACTTAAATTTCAACATCACAATTAACAGGATTTTTCAAAATGCTTTGTGACTTGTGTTTTTCTGTTTGAGAGAGAAAATCAGAGATTGTATTCCTTTTTCTCACAATTAAGAAAAAGAAATTACCAATTTCAAATTTTGTGTTTTTCATTCTGTGCGCACTGGGGGGGGGGGGGGGGCGGGGGGGGGGGGGGGGCGCCAGAAGTGCCTAGTGTGCAAAAAAAGCTGGGGCCGGCCCTGTATGACGGCAAACTCTGCTACATTAACCAGATATCCCACTAATGAGTACCCTTAGTCTAACTGTCGCCTTTTCCCTCCACCCACCCATTTTTAAATTCACCCTTTGACTATTGTTGTCTCCCTCCCCCTTTCCTCCTCCAAAACCTCATGTTGGGCCAAATGAATCTTTGAGCCTTCTTGTTGCTATATCCTGTTGCTTGTTGCTATATCCTGTTGCTTTGCAGAGTAAATAATATCTTTATAACTTGCAATAATAAAATGATCTTGATTAAGCAGAGAAAGTGAGTTGGTCTTAATTTTGTTCTCAGGAGGAAAACCAAGAAATGGTATCTTGTACTTTCTTATAGTTGCAAGCATCAGCCCTGGAGGGAGAGCCCCTCTCCTGCTATATTGGGAGGAAAGTGCATCTTCCCCAGAGAATGGACGGATTCCACCATCCAGGATCGAGATGAGTCCCTACCTTGTATTGCTGAGCAGCCTCTTCCAGGAGAAATATTTTGTGTCCTTGGTGTTCTGGGGATCGTTCACAGACAAAACACACCAATTGTTCATCCTCTTTGCAGAAGAGGTGCAGCTTTTCCTTATGTCTCAAGCAACGATCTTCTTTTCCTGAACTTAGTGGCATCAGTGGCATCACTGGCATCAGTTTAATTTTTTCTACTAGGTTTGCCAGCTGCCAGTTTCGACGGGAACTCCCTTTGAGGATCTTGAAATTGCAGATGGGACACTTGGGTGCTTCCTCCAGTGCTTCCCATGTCTCACAGTAGTTGGTGAAGCAACCCAGGCAGAAGCTGTGCCCACAGTCCAGGACCACGGGGTCCGTCAGACACTCTAGGCAGATGGGGCACTTGGCTTCCTGCTCCACCTCTCTGGATGGTAGAGCTGAGGCCATGGGGGATGTATTCTCCGTGGCTAGGATGATAGGAAGAGCAGCTTGTCAGATCTGTAAGAGGACAGCAGAACAGGAATGACCTAGATAGGAGGCTTTAACTTTTAGAGTTCTTGAATTTATTTTGAAATACATTGTATTTTTATTCTTTACTATGTAAGTTGTCCACTGCCTCAGGAGTCTGAAGGTTGACAGATGGCATACGAACAACCAACCAAACAAACACAGTTTTTCCTATGAGATAAATTCTCCACTGTGAAGATTCTAATGTAAAATCCTCTCTGACGTGACTCAGACTTTGTGGAACTCTATCCCTAGGGAGAGCCACCAGGCCACTCTGAACTCATTTTTGCTGGCAGGTAAACAACTTCCTGTATCAGACCTTTTCCACAGTATGGTGTTACCTCATTTGAGCTGCAAGTTGTAAAGCTTCGAATTTGCTTCACTTGTTCCCTACTAGGGCTTCTTCCTCATTGTTTTTCCAGTGTCCAACCCACTGATTGAGTTCCACATACAATTCAAATGGGAGCAAAGCTACCTCCCGTCATGCAGCATGTCTGTGACGTGACCTATTTTCCCTCCCCGCCTACCACCCTCCCTCTGTCTCATTTAGAAGTTGCATATTTTTGCTGCGATTTCCCCATCATTTACTTAGACTGTGCCTCTGTGTGTGTGTTTTTGTGTGTGCACGCTTCAAGGAATCCAAACCGCCTGTTCAGTTGTCATGAGCTGGGAGGGAAAGTGTTGCTTGGGAATGTCTCTTTTCAACAAAGCCAAATGAGGCAGAATACGTGTTTGAACAGATCTTTGGCAGGCAGGCTCTCCATACGACCTGGAATACATTTTTAAAAACTCCTACTGCAAACATTACAGGACCGATCTAAAACTGGGGAGAGCTCTGACTGATGTCAGCCATGTTTTCAAATGTGATGCTTTGGAGGAATGCAGGCTGCTGAGCAGGCTATAATGGCCAAAATTGCATCCCTCCCTTGGTGCACTCTCACATTTATTTTAAAAACATTTAAAGAAAATGACTGAGCAGGCTATAGTGGCCAAAATTGTATTCAAACACAATATTTTTTTTTAAAAAAAACCCACAACCATCATAATTCCAGCTAAGATTTGATCATACAACCTTCTGGTGGCTAGATAGGCGCTTTAAGCTAACATGCCACAGCACTATCTGCTATAGTGAACAGCAGAAAAACCCTTAGAATCAAAAATAATAAGCTAATTAGCTGGAAACTGTTCCGCCGTGACATGAGCTTGGTAGGTGGAACATGCAAATGTAGAGGGGAGAACAGGGCGGACCAAAGCTGAAAAACACCGGATGAGCAAATATTTCCCTTCTAGGCTGGCGTGGGTTCAATGCTGGGTTTGGAAAAACTTTCCAGAAAGAAGGGATTCCAATGCTTTGCAGCAAGAGGGGGGAAACTGTTAGCTCTGGACTAACTGAGTGAGGGGGTGCATATAGATGATAAATAACATCGGCGAGAAGGTCACCCCCTGTGGCACTCCACATTCCTGTGGGTATCGGAGGAAGACCCTCTTGCCAAGCACCACCCTCTGACCCCGACCATAGAGAACGGAGGAAAACCATTTCAAGGCAGTCCCCTGATGCTCTTTTAATTTAGCGACTTGAGGATTTAAAAAAAAAATAATGCCTAAACTCTTTATTAATGAAAAAAGAAGATGCACCTTACAATGTATACAAAAACTTTCATGAAATCTGGTAGAAAACTGATGAAATCTATACATACGTATCCCTTAAAAAAACCTTAAAGCTAGCTCAATACTTTTCCCCTTAGTGCCTTTGTAGGAAACAATCACTTCCAGTATCTTATTAAAGGAAATCACCAATGAATAAACCTGTTCTGTGCATATGTCTTCTTTAAATGTTCTTGTTAAAGCATTCTTGTCTTGCCCATTAGCATAATAAACCAAATTTGGGATAGCTATAACTCAAATGTTGGCAAAATTTACTGCTTCCAATGCTTCATTCAGAACATTCTGACTGCCAATATGGTGGTAGTCGCTATATGTAGCAGACTCTAATCTGGAGAACCGAGTTTGATTCCCCACTTGTCCTCCACATGTAGCCTGCTGGGTGACCTTGGGTCACTCACAGTTTTTCTCAGAGGTCTCTCAGCTCCACCTACCTCACAAGGTGTCCATTGTGGGGAGAGGAAGGGAAGCCGATTGTAAGCTGCTTTGAGATTCCTTCGGGTAGAGAAAAGTGGGGTATATAAACAAACTACTACTACTACTACTACCACCACCACCACTACTACCACTACCACCACCACCACCACCACTACTACTACTACTCTTCACAAATAACTTGCACAGCACATACTACTGGTTTTTAGGCAACACATCTATGTTGTAGCTAGCTTAGCAAAACCATTAGAAATTGCAATGGTTCTGTAACCATTGCATACATTCCGTTCTGAATATTTCCCCAACACTTTGTAGCAATATGACAGTCCCACCACATAAGGCAAAGTGCTATTTCTGACATCTCAGGCACATAATTGGGTTGACACACTTTTTATTAACTCGTTAGGATGCCATCCTTCAGGGGAGAACTTGGCGATCCCCTGGAATTACAGCTCATTTCCAGACTATAGAGATTAGTTCCCCTGGAGAAAATGGCTGCTTTGAAGGATGGACTCTATGGCATTGACCCCCACTGAGGTCCCTGCCCTCTCCAGGCTCCATCCCCAAATCTCTGGGATTTTCTCAACCTGGACCTGTCAACCCTCCCCCTCCCCCACCCCCTGCTGGTGCCCAAGGAGGACTTGGCAACCCAATCTGAGGCTTCACTGTTCTCTGGGCAGGAACTCAATGGCTATTGTCTCCCCATTACTCCTCAAAAAAACAAAACTTTTCCCTCAGAAATCTTTTTTCCTGAGGCCCATTCTATGATTCCCTCTTGTGTATGTGATGCATACAGTATGGGATTAGCTGGTCACTTTATGGCTGAGCAGGAATCTTGTGGGGCTGTCTAATTGGGCTTGACAGAGTCCTTTCCCCCTAGTTTCAGACTTTATCAGGGACCTTAAGCTTATTTAAATCAGCCTGGTTAGAGTAGAATGATAAACTCCTCTATGAGGTGGTAGGTCTGAAACTGGCAGTACAGCTGCACCCCTGAAAGGCCACTCGCTGGTGGCAACTTGCACCAGAGTTATGGCTGTTTGTCTGAAAATAAATAAGAACATAAAAAGAACCCTGCTGGATCAGAGCACTGATCTCACTAGTAAATTATCCTGTTTCACACCGGTGGCCTCCTAGCACTGCTATTCAGATATTTATTGTCTGTGAATATGAAGATACCCTCTACTCACAATGACTAGTAGCCTCGGATGGACCATGAATTTGTTTTAAAGCTATCTGTGCTGATGGCCGTCACTATGTCCATTGGCAGGGAATTCTACAATTCAACTACTCATTGAGTAAAGTAGTCCTTCCTTTCATCTGTTCTGGAGCTATTGGCCATGGATTTAATTGGGGAACCCTGAGTTCAAGAATTATGGGAGAGGGAGGAAAAAAACCTATACCCACCTTATCCACCCCATGTACAATTGTATAAACCTCGGTCTCTCTCCACTAGTCCTCTCTTTTCTTTAAAAAAAAAAAAAAAAGCCCCATACACTTCAGCCTTTCTTCATAGAAGGCATGCACCAAGCTCCTAATCAGCTTGGTTGCCCTCTTCTGTACTTTTTCCAGCTCTGCAATGTTCTTTTCAGATACGTTCTTTTGAGATATGGTGACCAAAACTGCACACAATATTCCAAATGCAGGTGCACCCCAGATCCATACAAGGACATTATAGTCCTTCCCTAACAATCCCTAGCACAATCCCTTTTTCAAAGCTGCCGTACACTGAGCTGACATTTTCAGCAGGTTGCCTCCTGTTCCCCCAAGAGCTCTTTCAATCTTGGTCTCAGCTAGTTTGTCGGCCTTTTATATGACAGAGCAATTAAAGGACTACTTAAGAGAGATGGGGGGATGTCAGAGACACCAAATGAATTCTTTGCATCTGTTTTCACTGAGGTAAATGTGAGGCACATACCTATGTAGCTATGTAGTACATACAGAGCTCTCTGATAGGGCAACTAACACTTCCTGAGGCTATTTCCCTGTAGGAGATAGATGAAGCTGCTGCTTCCCCTTTGCCATGGTCCCAATCCAAATTAGGTTCCCATATGCTTGAAAAATGAGTCCCCTTGGAAATGATTGCTCGAACAGGTATGTGGTGAATTGTCTGACTGCTATGTATGCAACACTTGAGCTAGACCAAGTGAGTATAGTGAATGAGAATGGGACACAGCTTTGGATATTACAGTCTTCACAAGTCCCCTGTTCATAACCCCTCCTAGGTTGTACTTCCCCCTTCATCGATGCTTCCCTTGCCCTGTGCCTCAATGCCAACTCCCCTTCCCCTGACTTCCAGTTTGCCTTTTATGCAGCCTTCATCCCTCAAGGCACCATTTCTTAGCTGAATGTTTCCTTCTTCTCCCCCCCCCCCTCCACCTCAGAGACAAAATCCGAGGCATTCACCGGTGGAGGGCTCCAAGGACAGAACACTGTAAGTAGAAGTCAAGTCTCCTTGTTCTCTACCAACCAACCAGGATGGCTACTCAACCATTACGCATAAATTACCTCTTAGTTGTCTGGATGGGCACAACAGTCCCACACTTGCTTGTGATCTCTCTCACTCTTCAACCATACCCGTGGAGTCAACAAAAAACAGATTTGAGGTCCCCTTGGAAGCTGGAATCCCACACTCCCATGACAGCTGTTACCCTTCACTTCTTCAGCAAGCAAGAGTTGGAAAATGCACTTTGATTCTCATGACCGCAATAAACACTTTGGCAGATAGATAAATCAGAAATAACATGTTATTTCAGAGACAATATCTAATAGAACAGGTGATAAAGTTATGATGTCAAAGTCCATTTGAATTCTAAAGTCCAAACCGTACTTGCATTTCATGTCCTTCTGACTCCACATTTTCTTCTTATGAACATGGGTGATACATGCACCAGTGAAAATACAGATCAGACATTTTAGGAAGAAGGCTGCATTCCATGAACATTTGTGACATGACGCATCTGTTAATTTAAGGTGCCAGAAGGATCCTTATTGGTGTAACTGCAACAAACTGAGTTGGCTACATTGTCACCCCATGCAAAGGGAGACCCTTGTAGAGTTGTTGCTTACACAGACACTTGCAGCCCATCCCAGCTTAAAGGACTGTGGTTTCCATTGGGCTTTGGGAGTTTTCTACTAGTGAGAGAAAGGACTAGTAGTTTTCTACTAGTGAGAGAAAGGACTGTATAGAACCATACAGCTTGAAGGGATCCTGAGTCTAGTCCAACCCCCTGCACAATGCTACCCCCTCTCCCCAGTGACCTCTTCTCTATGCTCAGAGAAAGGCAAAAGCCTCCAGGATCCCTGGACCAATCTGACCTGGAGGAGAATTCCTTCCTGACCTCAAAGTGGTGATGGGCATTACCCCGGGCTTATAAAAAAAGAGGCCACAAGAGCCAAGCACTGGCTCATCCCTTCCTGCCCTTCCTTTCCCAATCTGCCTACATTTATACTGAGTTATAGAATCAGCCTTGCTGTTGGATCAAATGCAAACAAATGCAAAAAACAAAAACAAAACCCCAATTTGTTTTATGACTAACTAGCCTGATATCCGTGCTTCGCTATGGTATTTAAGTTCCATAAATCCAATTATAATACTGATGATGTGAAATCTGAAATGTGACATTTGTTGTAGGCATTCTAGTGAAGAAGATTGTAGTGTAAAAAATGATGTGAGACATACGTACTTTCCCCCCTCTCTACCGAAGGACCTCTCTCTAGACCACATTGGTGGTTCTGCCCTCAGGTGCTAGGATCACCAGGCTGCTTGGTGAGCTCACTCTGGAGCAGGCCACACAGTACTGTCCATTTAAGAAGCAGTCATCTGTTAAGTCAGCTCCTGCCACCTTCCGCGAAAGTGATGGCCTCTCTACTTGTGTTCCTGGATTGTTTTGCTCATATGGAGACTCTGTTCTGAGCATCTCAGGGTGATCTTGCTGGTACTTGGCCTGTGCAGCTCAGTGCACTGCAGGAGTACTATGTTGTCGGGAGATGAACTTATTGTTTGCTTTTATGTATTTGTGTATTTACTGATGTGCACTCACACATCCATGGACTGTGCCTACTAACACCCACAGGCTGAGGGAAAGCTGTTTGCATTATTGCTTCACCTGGAAAGGACCTTGCCTGCATTCTATGCTAATGGGATTTGCACTCTCACAGCCCAGCCTGAGGAAGAAGGCTGCATCGCCATTGTGGAAAGCACAAAGCAACAACTTTTATGGTTGCAACCACCATTGATGAACTGTTAGTGAACGCGTAACCCTGATGTCTGGTTTGCATCCAAAGGGACAGTTTCCTGACAAATGGGTACTTTATTGCTTGGGACCAAGCAAGAGTCATCTACATTTCAATGGTTGCCCTGGGTATCCAACTTTACACCTTGACCAGATGCATTCCTTGAGTTAAAGATTTAGATTTCAATATTGCCCACTCCTTCTAGTTAGAGACGTCACTAAGTGTAGCCAATAGTGTTAGTTCTTGGGACGGACCACAGGTAGGTGGCACCAAGGAGGATGGCACAGATGCCAGCCCCCAAGGACCCCCCCTATACTATGAGGGAGGTGGGGCTGAGAGAGCTCTTAACAGAAACTGCTCTTTTTCAAGAACAGCTCTGACAGAACTATGGCTTGCCCAAGGCCATCCAGCAGCTGCAAGTGGAGAAGTGGGGAATCAAACCTGGTTCTCCCAGATTAGAGTCCTCGCACTTAACCACTAGTTATTTATTTTATTTATTAATTTGATTTTTATCCCGCCCTCCCGCCGAAGCGGCTCAGCAACATACAGCAACATACAATAAAACAACTCATCTAAAACAATCAATACAACATTAAAAACATACTTTACGCTCAATAAAACTTAATCAGAATGGCGACTATAAAGTGCTGCATGCTCAGTCCAAGTTGTCGAATGCTTGGCGGAATAGTTCAGTCTTAATAGCTCTCCTGAACTGGTAGAGATCCCGGAGGGCGCGGATCTCGTGGGGGAGCTGGTTCCACAGTGCAGGCACTACCACGGAGAACGCCCTAGTTCTGGTGGATGTTAATCTGGCATCCCTGGGGCCAGGGAGATCTAAGCGATCTTGTGACTCGGATCTCAGTGCTCTCGGGGGAACATACGGAGAAAGGCGGTCCCGCAGGTAGGCAGGCCCCAGACCATAAAGGGCTTTAAAGGTCATAACCAGCACCTTGAAGCGTATCCGGAACGCTATTGGCAGCCAGTGCAGCGCCCTCAGCACTCCCTCCCCATCCATTTAGTGTAAAAGTGATTATTTTCTATTCCTGTAACACTGAGGATCTTGTGTGATTGCGTGTGAGATTCTGTTTTTGTTTGTATGTTAACCAAATATTATTCAGTAAAAAGAACAACTTGATTTTAAGATACCAGTCTCGTCTCCCTATATCTCTGGGGAAATCCTCGGGGTGGAATTGGACTTCTGTATACACAGGCGAGGAGGACCCCGAAAATATTTTAATCTGGCCTCTGCTGTAGATAAAGCAGTTTAGCTAACAATGTGCAAATGTCTTTGCCACATTCCTAAGTTGCCTCCTCCTTGTAGCATTGGTGTATCTGGCTTGACGCTTGCCAGGAGCTTTCTTGGGGACAGTAAGAGGTGAGAGGTTGAAGGGGAGTTGGTGTGAGGCAGTGGTAATGCAGTGGACATTCCTTCAGGTTCATGAGGGAGGCACACATTGAAATGGCTCCTAGAAATGTCCTTTACTGTCTCCCCATAAATATTCATTAACTCAATTGCCATTTTGGCTTTTAAAAAAAATGTCTATTCAGGAGTCTTGAATAGCTGATTTCTGTAATTGTCCTCAACTGTCTGCAGTCTCTTCTAATTGTGTTTTTACCTCAGAACATTGAGATCCACAGCTGAGCAATCAGAGGGAGGTGGGTGCAAGTAGGCAGGTCTTACCTCAGAACTCTGAACTACACAATTGACCAATCGGGGGAGGGCAAGGAGGCAGCAGCCTGCCAGGCACATAGAAAATAATTGGGGGAACACATTTTGCCCCCTTTTTACCCCTTGGGGGTCATGTTTCTCAGAAATCTCATCATGGAGGGGGGTCGACATCATGGTAGGAATACACTCTCCTTATTTTGGATTTCTTGGTGCAGGGGTTTGGCCTGGGCATTGAATTTGGGGGGGGGGGAATGGCTGTCAAACTCAAATCCCTGGATCAATGAATTCAACTAACTGTGTACATGTAAAAAGAGGGCATTAGTTTATATTGTGACTTTTAAACCACAATAAAAAAGCAGAGAAAATATGTATTTGGTCATTTAAACCCTTCTTCAGCCTCACTAAACCAAGTTCCCACCTCTCCTTTGGAAGGCTTCTTCTTTTTTAGCCTCCCTCCCAAATACTGTGGCACCCCACAGTATGGAGTTTAAAAATAAAAGAAATGTTTTAAATATTCTAGAAATGTTGTTTCTGAGCTAAGATTCCAAGAATACTCTTGAGAATAATTCTCTCTGAGTTCTGGTTGATGGCGGCACGCTAGACAGACACATCTCCCAGACCTCCCGGGGATGAGGTCTGTGCACGGCGGGAAGAAGGGGGAGCGCTGGCCCGTTACCCCCCCAGGGAGCCTGGCGGAAGGCTCCTAGCCAGGGGACTTATGAGGAGTCACCTCTTCGCCTACGCATTGTGGGTGAATTGAGGCACTTCTCCATCCCAATGGTCCTTCCTGCGCAGTGCCCAAATGGGACCAAGTGACGCTGACCAGGGCAAGCATAGGAGATTGAGCGGATGAAATGAAGTAAAGCGGGGTCGGAAGTCCAGATATGAACGTGAGTCTGACTGAGCAAAACAACGGTTAAAGAGAAAAAGAAAGCTCCCTACCCCATGTTGAAAAACAAAAAGTGGACTTCCAGGAAAATGGCATGGTGCTGCGGGTGTTTTCAGGATGCTTCCTGATCTCCCCGACCTTTTTTGCTTTCTTTGGAGTTCCTCTCCCATCTTCGCTGACTGTGTTGGACTCCTCCCAATCTTCTGGAGGGAGAGTGGGTGCAGGAGGCTTGTTCGGTCCCCCCCGCAATGGTGGTTAGCGGGGAAGAGGCCGTTTAGCCTCGATGCAGAAGCAAGAAGAGGAGTAGCTTGGATTTCAAGCTGCACAAACCACAACCTCCCTTTTAACTTTCGAAACAAAAGGAAATATGCAACGGGAACAGAAGAGTGAGTATGGACTTCTTTACAAACTGAGTTAAATGCCCATTAATTGGCCCCCCCACGGAGTATTTCTAAATACAGGAAGTACAAGTGGCTAGGAAAGGAATTAATGATTAAAAATGGAGACAGAAGGGGAGAACAGAGATACCTCAATTGGAGAAACAGTACAAATAGAATTTCAAAGTGCAGAATTTGGCTGCCTGACAGTGGAACAATTTAAAAGATATTTGATTGACCAGGAGTGACCAGGTTCTACAGACAGCTGAAGAGGCATGCAAAAACATTATAAAGAATCTTCAAAGTGCATGCTTGCAAACCGAAAGTAAAGCAGAGCTCGTGCAACATCAGCGACCACAAGAAAGCTATGAAAGCAGACAAGATGATACTCAAGAAAAAGAGGTTCAGGACATGAAAGGGGAAAAGAGAAATGATTCCACACAAAACCAGGACAGTAAGAAACAAGTAGTGAAATCAGAAAGAACAAAAGAGAAAGCCCAGAGAAAACCACAGGCAGAGAAAAAGAAGAAATTAGTCAAACGCAGAGGGGGACGCCCTCTCGGGAACAAGAACAGAGAAATTAAAAAACTGCAGCCAGATTTGGCAACTTGGGAGGGACACAATTTGAAAGTTAAATATGCCGAATTCAAAGATTTAAGAAATTTGAGACTGACAATTAAAAATAAGTTGCAACAGGAAATTAATCAACAAGGGCTGCGGTCACACGCAACATTAGCCACGCAAGAGATACGGAAGACAGGCGGAGTTTCCGGGCACGATCTCACCAGCACATCTGGGGAGCGTAGCGCTTCTGTGGCACAACCGAGGCTTCCTCCAGAAACCGCGCAGCAAAACTGCGGGGCAAGGGCAGGCGTCTGATCGCGTTTCCGGTGGCATCCGGCACCCGCCCATGTCCCCTTGTGAAAAAGGTTTTCCCCCCCCCAAGTCTCCGTGGT
>NW_015168716.1:149190-178045 GCF_001447785.1 Gekko japonicus
GAAAAACGGAAAGTGAAGCGGGCGGGGGAGGGACGCCTCCTAACCGCATGAACTTTTGAGCGAATCAGGCATGCATAACTGTTAAGAAATACTTACCAAGAAGAGTTCAGGCGTTTGAGCGCATATTCAGAGACTTTCAAAATATTTTTCAAAGTAAACAACTGAGAAAGATGGCGGGGAAGAGGACAGAGAAAGAGAAACTTTCAAAATCAAAACTAACGGAGCGCCCTAAACCGGAAGGCGCTAACGAGCTGGCAAAGACTTTGGCAGAATCCATGCGCCCTCTACTGGACCAAATGAGTAACCTCAAGGATCAGATGTCGAAAATGAGTGCATCACCACACAGCAGACACAGGTAACCGAGACACTTAAAATGATTAATGAAATGGCTGAAAAGGTGAAAGAAGTGGACGCCACTGCACAAAAGGTGAAAAAGAAAGTTCAAAAGCAGGAAAAGAAGCAAGTTTCTACGGAAGATCAACTGCTACAATTACAAATGGAAAAGGCTAATATGATCCTTCGCTTCCAGGGCTTGTCAGAGACAAAGGGAGAGACTCTTAAGGAACTAATGAGTGAAGTATTGGCCCCAGTGACAAATGTGAAGGTGGAACTCTTGTTAAACGAAATGGATGTGGCCTATAGGTCATATTCAGGATATATAAAGAAAAACAATCTGCCTGTAGTAAGATTCTCGAAGAGGCATGTGAGGGATACAATCCTGAAAGCAGTATCTGGAGCACCCCTGAAAGTGGGGGAAAATACCATCAGGACTTTAAAAGACATTCCATTTGAAATAAGACAAAAGAGAACGATATATAAAGAATTAATTCTTTTTCTACAGACAAAGGCAATTGGATATAGATGGTTAACTCCAGAAGCCGTAACCTTCAAAATCAAGGATAAAAAAAGAAAAGATTGACTCTGTCCAGAAAGCACGGGAATTTTTAAGAGTCCAGATGGGAGGGCCAGGGAAGGAAGGAGAAAAAGGGGAGGACAGTAAGTCCAATGGCGAGCCGGACTCGGAATCCTCCAGGGAGGACTCTTTATCAGAGAAAGGGGTGGCAGACCCTAAAAGTCCTTATAAGCTTTGGAAGAGACTAGGCAAGGCAAAGTAAAGACTGAAGGACTCTGAATTGTGCCTTTAAAAATGTTGAAGTTAGATGCTTTGGGGTGTTTCTGTATGACAGTTAAACTTCAGATATGAAAAAGATAATGTTAAACATAATGTTAAACATTCAAATACCCCAGGCCAACACCATACTGACTGTAAAGTCACCCCTGAATGGCCATAAAATGGCCATAAACCCAGGGGTCATTTTGTAGAAAAAGAGGTGCAGGAGCTCATTAGCATAACTCATTAGCATAACTTATTTGCATATGACACACACCCTGACATCACCGGAAGTGTGTCAGAAGGCAACACCCACCGCTCAGGCTCCACCCCAAAAATCTCCAGGTATTTCCCAACTCAGAGCTGGCGAGCCTACCTGGAGAAAAACTGCTTCAAAAACAACATCTGTGCACTTCTCCTTTCTATCTCGACCTTTCTCAGCTTTTTCAAAACGAAGCACTAGGGCTTTGTAATCCTTCCAGATAGCCATAACAGTTCTGTACTAGTCAACCCATCTTGTAGACAGGATCCTTCCAATTTTCAAAATCTCCATCTCTAATGTGGCTGGACATGCCTTGAGCTCCCTGCTTAGCTCCTGCAACATGACGAGCTTGGGCTAGCCTATCCTATCCAGGTCAGCACCATTTTTACTTAGAACTGGAGGATTTAAAGCAACCCCCTTTCCAGAAAGTGACCCTGACCCCCACTTTCTTGCATTTTGAGCCCATTCTAGTCTCCACCCATAAGGTCCTGCGGGGACTGGAAGAACCAACATTCTCTCACCAGCTGCTGGAGAGAGACAGCCAGACAGACACACACAGAGAGAGAATGTGTGTGTGCGTGTGGGGGTTAATGCATTCTGAATTGGTGCAAGACAAATGCATCCCCTTGCAACCCCAGCATCACAAACTTCCAAGGAACTTGCTTTCCGAATAGGCCCGCTTAGCACCCCTGGCCTTAGTTTAGGGTCTCAGGCCCTGGATAAGAAAGCCCAGGGGATAAGGCTGAACTGGAAGGTCACATAGAAACCAGTTGATTCCCTTTTGTGTCAATGCACTTCGGAGCAGGTAGTCACCCAGTGTGTGAACTTGTAAGGCCAATGGATTGCATCAGAATCCCCTGGGATGTTACTATTGGGATATTTAGTTAATATTACAAAGTTTTGTCCAGTCATAGAAGTGTGATATTGAGTGCAGTAAATAAATCTCCCAAGAAGTATATTGCAAAAAAAAGTGAGCCAAGAGACAGGGTGGCTCAGAGCCCTCAGTCTACCTAACACCCAAATCCCAGCAGGGGAGAGGAGTTCGCAATCAGGAGTAAATGAATGTGCTCTGCTTTTAACAAGTTCCATGACTGTCTAACTGCCAACAGAGTAGCACTGTGCTCCCATAGAGCAGAATGGTAACTCTGTTATTGGCAGCCAGTAGTGCTTGTTAAGCTTTGGAGGGCTCCTATTGGTGTTTGCAAGGCTGGAGAATTCCTCCCCCCGTTGCTTTGAAGTTTGGTAAAAAAATTAATTTAGCAGTGACAATCTGTCTAGAAATGTCTCCTTTCACGAACCGCCACCAACAACCTGAAAATTCGTGAGATGTTCGTACTGGTCGCCCTTCCACAAACATCACTTTGTAAACCACAAACTGGTCAAAATTTGTGACAAACGTTAATTTGTGAACTAGTTATTGCCCGTCTGTAGCTGCAGGGGGAGAAGAGGAGATGGAATGGAATGAATGGAAAAGAGAGATGGAAATACTTAAATTTTAGCACCTGGGGACTAGAATCATTTTCTAAAGATAGTGAAGGTTCAGGAAGACAACCTCATCTGGAGACCTGGCTCACCTGCCCCCTGTCAAGGAGACCAGCATCTCACCAACTTTTCCTTCCCCCATTAAGCATCCTGAGGGTCTGCTTTTTTCAGGTTGGTAGAAATATTTTTTAAATCCTCTTTGCAGTTTAGTCCAGTTGGAGAGAGACAGCTGTTCCACTTAGTTCAATGGGGCTTACTCCCAGGTAAAAGTTATTATTCTATTCTCTGTTACAGAAAGCCAAGTGATTTTTGTTGTTGTTATAATATTTGTTTTGGATCAGGGCGATGGGGGCCCCATGATGGCTCTCCACTGTCCTGGGTGTTCACCTGGTATTCCTGGCCATATCCATGAGAGGATGATGATGAGAGACGCCATTCCAAAAACGAAGGGGAAAGAACCAGGCTGGCCCAGATTATCACCAGAGCACTCTACACACACACACCATGCTATTTCCAATGGAACCTAAAATGGTCTGTGTGAGGCAAGTGAAACTCATCAGCAACCTTGGTCACTGGCTCCAGGAGGATCACGGCAACTGCAATGCCAAAAATGAAGGGAACTGGAACAGCGTGGCCAGGGATCTCTCCAGACGTCCCCCACCCCCCACATGGTACTGGCAGTGGAATATAAGGTTGTCTGTCCCTAAGAGGCATAACCAGGGCTGTTTTTGGGCAGAAACGCACAGGAACGGAGTTCCGGCTGGCTCCCAAGTTGGCCACGCCCAGCAGGAACTCGTTAGCATAATAGGCCACATCCAACAACAGAAACTCATTAGGATTGGCTACATTAGGGGTGTGTGGCCTAACATTAGGGCTGCCAAATGCAGCCGGGGGGCGGGGATTCCCCCGCTTCGGACCTCTGATTACCGGCGCGCCGGAATCGGGGCCCGGGGGAAACCCCACCCCCACGTGCGCATCACCCGGAAGTGACGTCGCACGCTGGGGGCGTGGCCCCGCCCCCAGCGTGTGATGTCACTTCCGGGTGACGCGCACGTGCCCAGGATCGTCCGGGAGCCCCCCGCTCCCGGACGATCTGAATTTGGCAACCCTACCTAACATGCAAAGAAGTTCCTGCTACAAAAAAGCCCTGGGTTTTGACAACAAACAAGATAAACAGAATAAGAAGCAAACGATGGGTGTGGCTGGATAACCACACTTCTGGTAACAAGGGGTGGGTGGCCTAATATGCTAATAAGCTGTGCGGTCAGGGGTGTGGCCTAATATGCTAATTGGTTTTTCTGTTGGGTGCGGCCTATTATTCTAATGAGTTCCTGCTGGGCTTTTTCTACAAAAAAAGCCCTGGGCATAACCCATCCAAACATAAAGCAGCAAGTGTCAAAACGGACCAGCAGCTTCAGCATGAGAGTGGGAGGTGCAGTGCCAAAAAATGAGGGGAATCAGAACCTCCTAGTACAGATTAGCTCCAGAGCCTCCCTTTACTATATCCATTGGAAGCAAAGGTAAGAAGACAGGGAGGTGGAGGCAGAACAGACAGGGAGGGTGGAAAATAGCCCCTCTGTCACAGTACAAAGGGGGGCTGGAGCTTTTCCCTGCCCGGTCAGAGCTAGTGGGGAGAATGTCAGACTAGGATCCAAGAGACCAAGGTTTAAATCCCCTCTCTGTCATGAGGGGTTGCTGCTTTAACTTGGGCCAGTCCCATGTTTTCAGCCAGACCTACCTCACAGGGTTGTTGTGAGGATAAACTGGAAGAGAGGAGAAGAACTTAAGACACTAGGGGTCCGGACTGGAGAGAAAGGTAGCAGACGGGGAGAGCAGACAATATTTTATTTATTTATTTATTTTGATTTCTTAAGTGCCCTCCCCTGCTTATGCAGGGCTCAGGGCGGTTTACGACAACATAAAATCCAATACAAATTTTTAAACCAGTTAAACTGCAAACATTCCATACTAAATCATTCAGCATAAGTATTTAAACACTTTAACAAGAGGGCATGATTAGCATTCAGATGTCCATGATTTCCGTGAGGGGGGTTTCCTTTCCAAAAGAGAGGGGGGTTTAAGAACCTCCCTGAGCTGCCACAGTCAATGTCGTGGTTAGAGCGTCTGACCAAGATATAGGAGGCCCAGGTTCAAATCCCATCTCTACCACTGGAAGCTGCACATGTCTAGTTCAGAGGTGTCGAATTCATTTGTTATCAGGGCTGGATAAATAAATGTCACTTTGTCAGGTTGGACCATGTGTGCCATAAAAGGTAATGTCAGGTGCCAGAGATATAATCTTTATAAAGGACACAGGCAAACCCAATCAACAACATTAGTTTTTATTCAAAATACGTACAAAAGCAATGGATTCCTAGCAGTGAAAGCAATTGATTTACGGGGGAACCCACAAAAGCCTCAATAAATGTATTTATCATATACAACAAAAAAATTTAAAATTTAAAAAATAATAATAAAATAAAATAAAAAAATCATATACAAGACTAGGTTTTTTTCCATAAAAGGGGGGCATCTTACATTTCCATACAAATTAAGTTACTTTTGTATATACAGCACTTTTAGGAGATGTCATCTTCCTTGCAAGTAAATAAGGTAGTTTTTCAGCACACACACACACACTCATACACCCAACTCCAGCAGCTGAGCACACCTATGATCCCCCTCTCGCGCATTGTTTCCTCTCTTCCTCCATGCTACCTCTGAGGATCTTGAAGAGGCACACTGGACTTCCCCCACCAATCCCCACCGACAACCACCCTGTGAGGTGGGCCAGGGTGAGTGACCAGCCCCAGGTAACCCAGACAACAGTGTCCTGACTCAGAAGGAAGGCTGTCTGAACCTGGCTCTCCCAGATCCCCCCACCCCCAGTACACTCAGTCATCCCTCTTGAATTTCCCACAGAAGCTACAGGGCTGAGAGGAAGGCCGGACGGAGAGGCTGTTTCTGAAACCTCCAGGGTGTGCTTTTTGTCCTCCCGCAACCCCTTTTCCCCCACAGGCTGAGAACATTGTGGGGAAGAAGGGAGGTCACTGTCCCCCACCTGCCCCAGCACTCACTCTGCTTCCTGGCTACACAGCTGTTCAGATGTGCAGCAGCAACAGCGGTGCCCCCTTTTCCCTTCACTCCTCCACTTGCTTCTGAGGCTGGGATGGCTTTCTCCTCAGAGTGACTTGCACAAGACAGACCAGCTGCCTCCCAACCCATGCACCAGCCCTCCTCTGCAGGCCACATCCCTTCATTGGCAAACTGCCACTACACGTGCCTGCTCTTGTCAACCCGCTCATGGTCACCATTTTTTAAAAATGTGAAGCTGTTGGTGTGGTGGTGGCAGTACTGGTCACTCAACTCCCCCCGCATGTAGTGGCTTTGCCAGTCCTCATTGAGCTGCAGTTGGAGGAGGCAGGAGGGGGGAAAACTTGTCTCCTCTTTCACAGCCTTTGATGCCATCCCCCCCCCCCACTATTTTACCTCAGCCTATTAGCTCCCCTAGGGTTGCCAGGTCTCACTGCACCACTGGTGGGGGGGTCGGGTTGCCAAATCTAGGTTGGGAGGACAGGGACCTCAATAGGGTACAATGCCATACAGACCACCCTCCAAAGTAGCCATTTTCTCCAGGGGAACAAATTTCTGTACTCTGGAGATGAGCTGTAATTCCAGGGAATCCCCAGGCCCCACCTGGAGGCTGACATCCCTAAGCCCCTCCTAGCCATTTCCTTTCTATATCTTGACAGCTTTAACTACGCACACTTCACCACCTGTGCCTGTCCCCCCCACCCGAGTAGCCTCCTGCCTTCCCTCCCCTGCACCAGTTGCTTGTGGGCTGGATAAGAGCCTTGGATGGGCCGCTTCCAGCCCCTGGGCCAAATGTTTGACACCCCTGCTCTAGTGATATATTGTAATGGTTACATAAACACTCCTAACCAGTAGGTGGTGCTCTTGCACCTTGAGTATTTGGGTTGCTTCTGGGTCTGTTCCAGATGTTGTGCTCTAGAAGTTGACATTTTTCACTGTAGACAGTGTTTTAAGATCGGTGCTGGAGACCGCTTGGAAGGAAGCCTTTTATTAAAGTTACTTCCTTAAACAAGTTTTACCATATATAGGTGATCTTGTCGTGAACTTTTTTTTTTTGTAGATTATCCCTAAACTAAAGTGGATCCAGCACCTCCAGATGAGGATTGGGGACTGGGGAGGGATCAGAGGAAAACTTGAAATGATTGTTGAGGGGAGGGGGAGAGAATGGAACCCTGAAGACCCAGATTTCTACATCTGCCTTTGTCTGTGAGGGTTATTTGTCCTCCTTTAGAAATAATAGTTCAAGGAGAAGGGCTTATGGGGGAAGCAGATACCATTTTGCTAGTTTTGGTGACTGGGAGCCTACAGAAGGTTTCTTAAAAAAAATTAAACTAGGCTTTTTGGCAAGACATGTTGGCTGTTCTTTATTAATCTTCCTGGTGTCATAAACACTGGCAGGGCCTGTGAAGGAGATTTTGGCTTGTTTAAGGGTAGATCCACAAGTTGCCATCACCATACACAGCAAAGAAGGGCAGGAGGGTCTCTACACAGAAGGAGGCTCCGGAGAACTCATAGAGAAGGGTTGCTGTGTGGGCATCAAAAAAGGCCAATCGCCCCCAATCGTAGTTCAAACAGACTCGGATGCAGTAGAGACCCCCCTTCATGTTCAGGGGCGGGTCAGTGCCCTCTATGAAAGCCTTGTACTGGCCCTTCCACCTCCCCACAGCCCAGATTCCTTTTTCAGGAGTCAAGGTGACCCTGCCCCTCACAGACCTCCTGGCCACCCCCACAGCCCAGCTTTCCCCTCTTCCCACAAAGACTTGCCAAAAATGGCAGCCTGCTGTCAATTCCTCACTGCCCAGCACAAAGCCATAGCATTTCTCAGGATCTTCAAATAAGTCTTGAGCTGTACTTTGCCACATCATGCTTTTCTGATCCCCAGACAGGATGAGACGGGAACTAGCTGAGGCTGGATCCAGAGTCACTGCTACTGTTGGGAAGAAACGAGATGACAGAAGAGATGCAGTCAGCTGGGAGATTGATTCACTTCCAGGAGATAAAGTAAACATATCAACAACCCATAGGAAAACCAACCCATAGGAAAACCAACCCATAGGAAAACCAACCCATAGGAAAACCAACCCTAGAACAGTCCCGTTTTTAAAGCAATGACTTGGTTTGTTTCTTTATTTTTGCTATGTGAGTGTGGCAAATAAGCTGCAGCCCAGGGCAGGCCAAATAAGGTGTTTCCTTTCTACCAATATACATAATCCTTTGCATTCTCGATGCCATGTTATGTGTAGAAGCAAACAAGCAAGCAAGGAGAAGGTTGCCAACAATATTATCAGCCAAAAATACAAAAGAAACCTTGAAGAATGTAAATGGAATCTGTTTTTTTACAAAAATATTTATAGTGATATTCTATAAACTAACATGCAAGCTACAGTGTGTTATTACATTAAAACTAGGGCTATTTTTGGGCAGGAACGCACAGGAACGGAGTTCCGGCTGGCTTCTGAGTTGGCCATGCCTACAGCCTCCCCCCTTCCCCGGGTTCCCCAGGTGCCTCACAAGCCGCGGAGTGCCTGGGGAAGCCAAGCCGATCCAGGGAGGGAAGGCAGTTTAAACTGCCTTCCTTCCCTCAGGTTCCCCAGGTGCCCCGTAAGCCGTGGGGCACCTGGGGAAGCTGATCCTGGGAGGGCGGAGTGACCTCAATGTGGGTGGTGGTCAATGTTCCCTCTAAGCTGTGGAGTCTTGTGAGCATAATTTCTACTTTGTGAGCTCCTGGCATTAAAGTTGTGAGCGAGCGATTTGGCTACTGCATAAATGAGTTTGCTCTGGAGCCCTCCTTCCTGAGCTGAGACAAAGATGTGTGAGCTGAAGGCTAAAAAACTGTGAGCTAGCTCACACTAACTCAGCTTAGAGGGAACAGTGGTGGTGGTGTGACCTTTGAGGGGCAGCAAAGGGGTTGGGTGGGAAATCCAAGGAAATCTGTATGCTTTTTGAATTACCTTCGGCTTGGAAGTGAAACAAGGGGATAACCACTCTCAGTAAATACAGGGAAACAACTGCCGGAAAGCGAACTGAGCCCTGAAAAAGGGGGGGGGGGGAATCAGTGCAGAATGAAAAAGAAAACCCGAGATGTATGGAAAAAGCAAGGGAAAACACCCTGCATAACGGGCCCTTATAAAGCAAAGGGCTAAAATAATCCAGCTTTGATTATGTACTTAGAACAGCTTTCAGACTCAGATGCCCGCATCAAAAAATACCACCAACTGTGTAAGTGCAATAACAGCACTTCCAGACTGCAACTGAAAGGCAGGGCAAATGTGCATTATGATATTTAAAACCTCTCCTTTTGGTGGCTTCTTCTTTCACACCCTCCCTGTTAACATTGCTGGCACCTAAGTTATGGAGATAAAAAATGAAGGGAAATTTTTAAACATTCTAGAAAATCTGTTTTTGAACTAAGATTCCAAGACCAGTCTTGAGAACAACTATATGCTGAACTAAAACTGCCTTCTCAACTGGCATTCTTGAGTGACCCAGAACCCACCATTTGCATTTCTGGACCGAGGTAAATGTTCTCTCTGAAATCCCTGCAGCCATTCGCTGTTACTTTTGATTTGCTTCCCGGCACTCTCCAGCCAGGGGTTATAACAGCAGTTCCAGAACCTCCAGTTCAACTTAGAAGGGAAAGCCTCTGGATTCTGAAAAGTCTCCTTCTCATACCTAAAAAGAAAAACTGTGAATGGAGCATTCATCCAAACCAGAATTCCTGAGAGGAGTAACAGAACAAAACTGAAATAAAATGCAGAACTAAAAGGACGACTAGTTGAAAGCATAGCTAAGACCCGGGCAGGCAAAGAAATGCAGAAGGTGACAAAGGTACTTTGGAAAGGGAAGTCTTCCAGACTGCAAGCATCAGTCGAGACATTATCAGGAATATGTTGTATTATTTCTTCGTTTATATTTAAAACCAGGGCTTTTTTTGCAGAAAAAGCCCAGCAGGAACTCATTAGAATAATAGGTCACACCCAACAGCAGAAACTCATTGGCATATTAGGCCACACCCCCAACAGTGCAGTTCATTAGCATATTAGGCCACACCCCATGCCTTCCCTTGACTGGGGAGCCCAGGAAAGCCGGGCCTTGGATGGGCCACGGAATGCACGGGGAGGCATTTAAGTGCCTTCCCAATCCTTCCAGGGAGCCCCCAGCCCACCAGCCTCAGAGTCACCGGGGGGCATCGCTCTCCAGGCCTTCCCTCTGTAGCCACACATGCAGAGGATTTGGCTGTAGTGGGTGTGGCCAACTCTGAAGCCACCCGGAACTCCGTTCCTGTGCGTTCCCGCCCAAAAATAGCCCTGTTTAAAACATTTTTATATCACCTCCCCCCACAACTTAGGGTCCCCCTCCCCACAGCAGCAATGAATCAACAACATCAAAACAAGCTTTAAAATGCAAACACGGAAACAGGAAGGAGGATCAAGTGGAGGAACGCCAAGCAATTCAGCAAAATTCTTCACAGGCAGGTGGAAGACAAAAAGAGAGGGGAACAGATGAATGAACCTGGGAAGGGAATTCCATAATTTTGGTGCCACAACTGAGAAGGCCTTCCAGACATCTCCTGGTGTCTCCTTCTCACATGACCCCAGAGATGAAAGAAGAAACAGAATGGAGCACAATTGCCTGTGGCTTCATTTCAGTGGCTGCCACTTGAGGACATGTACAGAAATACTAATTTTACGTTGTTTTGGTTTCATGTTTCTTTTGAATTTCTCAGAGCATATGCATCTGATTTTTTAATGGACTTCTTGATCTCTTGGTCCCCAGACCTACCTCTTTAATTGGCCCGGCCATCACCTAGAGAGTTCAGTGAATTAGCAGTGCAGTCCGAAAGCAGAGTGACACCTTTCTAAGTACATGGAATTCAAGGGGCTGAGAAGAGGATAAGTCTGCTGAGGGTAGTTAGTAGTTAGAAGGATGGGGGTTAGGGCTAGAGAGAGTGTGGGTAAGGATATTATTTAAATTTACTACAAATTGATTGGACTTCATTAATCAATTAATTGATTAGTTACAAATGGATGATTTAGATATTCAATTTACATGTCAGCAGAGAACTCAGACCAAGTGTGATCCACTGGAGAAGGAAATGGCAACCCACTCCAGTATCTTTGCCAAGAAAACCCCATGGACAGTAACAAAAGGCTAAAAGATATGACGCCGGAAGATGAGCCCCTCAGGTCAGAAGGTGTCCAACATGCTACTGAGGAAGAGCAGAGGGCAAGTACAAGTAACCCCAGAAAGAGTGAAGCAGCTGAGCCAAAGCCGAAAGGATGCTCAGTTGTGGATGTGTCTGATGGTGAAAGGAAAGTCCGATGCTGCAAAGAACAATATTGCATAGGAACCTGGAATGTAAGATCTATGAATCAAGGTAAGCTTGACGTGGTCAAAAATGAGATGGCAAGACTGAACATCGATATCTTAGGAATCAGTGAACTTAAGTGGACAGGAATGGGCGAATTTAACTCAGAAGACCATTATATCTACTACTGTGGCCAGGAATCTCATAGAAAAAATGGTGTGGCCTTTATAGTCAACAAGAGAGTGCAGTGGGCAGTAGTGGGATACAATCTCAAAAATGACAGAATGATTTCGGTCCGATTCCAAGGCAAACAATTCAACATCACAGTAATCCAAGTCTATGCCCCAACCACAGATGCAGAAGAGGCTGAAGTGGACCGGTTCTATGAAGACCTACAACACCTTATAGAACTAACAGCAAAAAATGATGTCCTCATCATCATAGGGGACTGGAATGCTAAAGTAGGAAGTCAAAAGGTAACCGGAATAACAGACAAGTTTGGCCTTGGAAAGCAAAATGAAGCAGGGCAAAGGTTAACAGAGTTTTGTCAAGAGAACACACTGGTCATAGCGAACACCCTTTTCCAACAACCTAAGAGGCGACTCTACACATGGACATCACCAGATGGGCAACACCGAAATCAGATTGACTATATAATTTGCAGTCAAAGATGGAGAAGCTCTATCCAGTCAGTAAAAACAAGACCTGGAGCTGACTGTGGTTCAGATCATGAGCTACTCATTGCAAAATTCAGACTTAAACTGAAGAAAATCGGGAAAACCACGAGGCCATTCAGGTTTGACCTAGATCGCATCCCTGATGAATATACAGTAGAGGTGAAGAATAGATTCAAGGGTCTGGATTTGATAGATAGAGTGCCTGAAGAACTATGGACAGAGGTTCGTGACATCGTACAGGAGGCAGCAATCACCACCATACCAAAGAAAAAGAAATGCAAGAAAGCAAAATGGCTTTCTGATGAGGCTTTACAAATAGCAGAGGAAAGAAGGAAAGCGAAAGGCAAAGGCGAAAAGGAAAGATTTACCCAACTGAACGCAGATTTCCAGAGAACAGCAAGGAGAGATAAGGAGGCCTTCCTGAATGAACAGTGCAAAGTAATAGAAGAAAACAATAGAATGGGAAGGACTAGAGATCTCTTCAAGAAAATTGGAGAAATCAAGGGAGCGTTCCATGCAAAGCTGGCCATGATAAAGGACAAAAACGGTAGGGACCTAACAGAAGCAGAAGAGATTAGGAAAAGATGGCAAGAATACACAGAAGAACTATACAAGAAAGACCTCAATGTCCTTGACAAACACGACGGTATAATCACTGACCTTGAGCCAGACATCCTGGAATGTGAAGTTAAATGGGCCTTAGAAAGCATTACTAACAACAAAGCTAGTGGAGGTGATGGTATTCCAGCTGAGCTATTCAAAGTCTTAGAAGATGATGCTGTTAAAGTGCTGCACTCCATTTGCCAGCAAATTTGGAAAACGCAACAGTGGCCACAGGATTGGAAAAGATCAGTATACATTCCAATCCCAAAGAAGGGCAATGCCAAGGAATGTTCAAACTATCGCACAATTGCACTCATATCACACGCTAGCAAGGTCATGCTCAAGATCCTACAAGCTAGGCTTCAACAGTACGTGGATAGAGAACTACCAGAAGTACAAGCTGGGTTTCGAAGAGGTAGAGGAACGAGAGATCATATTGCCAACATTCGCTGGATTATGGAGAAAGCAAGAGAGTACCAGAAAAATATCTACTTCTGCTTCATTGACTATGCTAAAGCCTTTGACTGTGTGGATCACAACAAACTATGGCAGGTCCTTAAAGAGATGGGAGTACCAGACCACCTCACATGTCTCTTGAGAAACCTGTATAAGGGCCAAGAAGCGACAGTTAGAACCGGATACGGAACAACTGATTGGTTCAGCATAGGAAAAGGAGTACGACAAGGATGTATACTGTCACCTTGCTTATTTAATATATATGCAGAGTACATCATGCGAAATGCTGGCCTGGATGAATCACAAGCGGGAATTAAGATTGCTGGGGAAAAGATCAACAACCTCAGATATGCAGATGATACCACTCTAATGGCTGAAAGTGAAAAGGATCTAAAGAGCCTCTTGCTCAGAGTAAAAGAGGAGAGCGCAAAAGTGGGCTTGAAGCTCAACATCAAAAAAACTAAGATCATGGCATCCGGCCCCATCACTCCTTGGCAAATAGAAGGGGAAGCTGTGGAAGTAGTGACAGACTTCACGTTCCTGGGATCCCAGATCACCGCAGACTGTGACTGCAGCCATGAAATTAAAAGACGCCTGCTCCTTGGGAGGAAAGCGATGGCGAACCTAAACAGCATGATAAAAAGTAGAGACATCACCCTGCCAACAAAAGTCCGCATGGTCAAAGCAATGGTATTCCCAGTAGTCATGTATGGCTGCGAGAGCTGGACTATAAGGAAGGCCGAGCGCCGAAGAATAGATTCTTTTGAACTATGGTGCTGGAGAAGACTCTTGAGAGTCCCTTGGACTGCAAGAAGAACAAATCAGTCAATCCTCAAAGAAATCAACCCTGACTGTTCCCTGGAAGGCCAGATAATGAAACTGAAGCTCAAATACTTTGGCCACCAAATGAGAAGGGAGCACTCACTGGAGAAGACCCGAAGAGTATCATATTGCGGGATTGTCCTTGCGGTGCTTGTTAGTGATTGAGACCTTCTACTTTATCTGCCTCCAGATGTCTAGAGGGCCCTGATCCAGGCCAATAGGATCCGATGGGGGAGGCCACGTTGGGGTTGGGAATCCCGGTGCTGATGGGGCAGGGGAGGTATGGTGGTGGGACAAGGTGGAATAAGGGAAGGGAAAGGAGATATGGATATGCTCGATCCCCTTCCAACCTTTGTCCCATCTCAAAAGATGCTGGTTGCAGGGATAAGAATGTATACCCTTCTCTGACACTGGTGTTGTGCAATGCCAGGGCTATTAATATTAAGATCTCTGTTCTCCAGAGTTATTTGGTAGAGCAGGTAGTAGACCTGGCTTGCATGACTGAAAGCTGGGTGAGGGAGGGTGAAACAGTCGCCCTGAGTCAACTGCCCCCCTCAAGGTTTTTCAGTCTTTCACCAGTCCCAGACTGCTGGGCGGGGGGGAGTGGCATTACTCATCCAGGAGGCTTTCTCCTTCACATTGCTGGCATTGAATGTGTGGGCCTGGTGTGGGAGGCCAAGAAGAGTTTGGCTATTTGGCTGGTGTACCGTCCACCTACAGCACCGGCAAATGCCCTGCCAGGCCTGTTGGAGGCCGTATCTAGCTGGGCCTTGAAGTACCCCAGACTTTTGGTCTTGGGAGACCTCCATGTCCATGTGGATGATGTGACCTCCTCTCAGGCCATGGACCTAGTGTCGTCCATGACGGCACTGGGACCTTCCCAGTTTGTTTCAACTCCCACACATCAAGCAGGCCACATTCTGGATCTTATCTTTGCATCAGGAATTACTGCTGATGCAGTATCCTGTTTGGACCACCTTGCCCTGAAGGCTCGGTTGAGTATCTCTAACCCTCCTTGTTAGGCAGCAAACAGATTTATGCTCACCTGTGGAGTCAAATGGACCTCAATAGGCGCCAAGAAGCTCTGTGGGATCTGATTTCCTCTGGTGGCCCATTGGATGCACTGGTGGAAGACTGGCAATCCTGTCTTTCTGAAGCTATCAACAAGGTCGTTCCCCAGCATCCTCTTCACCCTCATACCAGACTAGCTCCATGGTCTACCCCAGAGCTATGGTAGATGAAATGGGAGCAAAGATGACTAGAGAGAGGGTGGTGGTAAGCTTGTGATGAAGCTACAAGAACATCTTATAGGTTGTTTATGAAAACCTATGAGATGGCAGTAAAGAGGAAGTTCTACGCAACCTTTATTGCATCTGCAAGCTTTTGCCCGGCCCAATTATTTAGAATTATTCGGTCATTGACTGTTTTGCCTCAGGGCATGCCAAACACTAGGAAATTGGCAATCGGCTGTGAGGTGTTTGCAAGCCATTTTGCAGACTAAGTCTTGTTGCTTTGCCACGATCTTCCAACTACATTTGATACAATAAAAGAACCGGAAGCCCATTGGCTGTCTTTGGGTCCAGTTTCGGACCACTTCGGTCTGCTCTCCCAGGATGGAGTTGACAAGACCCTGGCAGCTGCGAAGCCTACCACATGCCCCCTTGATCCCTGCCCATCATGGCTAGTCAGCCTGTGGCGATGAGGCGTGGACCCCCCTGAGGGAGATTATCATGTCCCTTTCAATGGGGACCTTCCAAGGGGGATTGAAGGAGGTAGTGGTTCACTCTCTCCTTAAAAGATCTTCTTTGGACCCCCAGTCCTTAATAACTACTGCCAGGGCTCTTTTTGTAGCAGGTACTCATTTGCATATTAAGCAACACCCCTAATGTAGCCAATCCTCCAAGAGCTTACAGTAGCTCCTGTAAGAAGAGCTCTAAAAGCTCTTGGAGGATTGGCTACATTAGGGGTGTGCGGCCTAATATGCAAAGGAGTTCCTGCTACAAAAAGGGCCCTGACTACCCCCCAGTGTCTAACTTACTGTTCCTGGGTAAGATAGTAGAGAGGGCAGTGGCAACACAGCTTCAGGTTTTCTCTCATGATGCTAAAGTCCTGGATCCCTTCCAATCCGGCTTTCACCCTGCCCATGGGACAGAGATGGTGTTGGTCGCCCTGATGGATGATCTCCGGAGACATCTGGACCAAGACTTCTTGATCTGACAACAGCATTCAATATTGTTGACAATGATGTGTTATCCCACCACGTCACTGACATGAGAATATGGAGGCTTGCCTTGCAGTGGGCTGACCTCCTTTCTCCAGGGTCAGGGACAGAGGGTGGTGCTGGGGGGGGGAGTTATCCCAACTACACCCACTGGAATGTGGTGGGCCACTGGGAGCAATTCTCTCCGCTATGCTGTTTAGTATCTGTATGTGCCACCTCGCCCAAATTACCTGGAGGTATGGGCTGGGTAGTCACTACTATGTGGATGACACCCAGCTCTATCTACTGACTTGGCTCCAGGAGATCTGGATGGGGCATTACAAGGTGTGGCTGGATGGTTGTGACAGAGCTGACTGAAGTTAAATCCATCCAAGACGGGGGTCGTGCACCTGAGTTGCGAAGGACTGGGACAGGGAATCAGGCTCCCAGCCTTTGATGGAGCTCCATTGGTGCCACCATCCAGGGTGAAGAGTCTGGGGGGTGCTCCTGGATGCTGTTTTAATCTGTTGTTTTAAAGTGGTTTTTAATTTATTGTATATTATTTATTGTATATTATTTTAATATTGATGGAACTCGCTCTGTGGGGCAGCCACTTTTGGACTGCACCCACCATGCTGTGCCATAAGTTCAAAGGTGCCCAAAGGCTTAAAAAGTTTGGGGACCCTGATCTAGAAGGACCACTGGTGTGATTAAGTAAGGCTCTTCTTATGTTCCTATGTTGTGCTGCTGGAATTCTGGCACAGAGCTTGCCGAAGCTGAAGTCCCTCTCTGATTACCTTTTCCCTCCCCTTCCTGCAGGTATTTCAAGCCTGCGTGGGGCCAGAGGCAGGAGCCCTTGGGGGCAAGGGGAAGGGCTTGTCTCACAGCCTGGGACCTGCGATGGTCAGCTTGGAGAATTTGGAACAGCCTAGATTTGTTGTGGCCTTTTGGGATTTGGCTAGGGTTTTTTTTATGTAGAATTTTTTTCTTTTCTGTAAGCCACTTCAGGAGAAATGCAGCCTGAAACACTGAAGTATGTGGAGTCCTACATGCTCTCACATGGAGCCTAAGGGCCAACCACTCCCAGGATTGCCAGTTGCCCATCCATGGCAGGGAAGCTCCCACTTTCACACTCCATTTCTGATGCTTGATCAACTGTGTCAAAAATTGTGGGGAAGTGAGATTGGAGACATTAGGTTGTCACTTCTGGATTACCAGACTTCTCACTCTAGGAATTTTCTCTAATCTCTATGACTGCTACCATAGAGATGGGCAAATTCCTAGACACGTGTGAGAGGCAACTTTCAGGTGATCACCTGGAAGTGACATCACAGCATCAACAATACTCCCCCTCTCCAGGCTGCCCCCTGCCCCCCATAGCTCATGACATTTGCCATGTTGACACAGAGCTTGCAACCTGATGTTATCCAGCCCAAATGAATGGGATCTACCTACCTCTGCAAGGTGCTTCTGATATCCTGGAAGGAAGAAAGAGAAAGAAAAGGAACCTCAGTGGCTGCCATGGACCACATGAGAATAAGGAAGTTCTTCTCTGCAATGGATTTATTCGGAACATTCATGTTTCCTCATCTTCCAATTGTCCCCTTTTTAGTCTTTTCATGTCCGCTGTGGATTTTGCACAGCTAGCCACTTCATTTAAGAAAAGAAAGCTAGGTAGTCAGAGGAACTAGCAGACTGTGGAAATAGATTGTTATGGTATTGTGGTATAGGGAGATAGCAGCTCTCAATACTTAAAAAGCCCTCCAGTTTCACAGGTGGGGGGTATTATAGTGGAAATGGCAGCTGATGGAGGAAACTGAACACAAAACTCCCATGTGGAGACTCCATTGCCAGTGCAAATGACTCTGCATTCATGGTGGCAATGAAAGGCAGGGAAATGAAGAATCTTTGCCAGGTAGGTGATAGCTACATAAATCCCTTCAGGCCTACCACACTTCATTCAAGGACTGGAGACGTGTCTTCAGACGTGTTTTTATCAGAAAAAGTTTACAAACACTCTCCAGTTGAGGATGACTTTGAATGTTTTTTGCCAGAGTCTCACCTGCAGGAATTCACTTGCTGCCTGCTGATGCTTCTCCTCCATCTCCTGGATGAGCCTTTCGAGTGAGGAGCGTTCCTCAGAGAGTCTGGCCAGGTGCTTGTCTCTTTTTCTGGCAATCTCCTTCTCCACCTCTTCTATCTGGGCTAGCAGTTCGTTTTCTTGTTCTTCCAGCCACTGGCGTAGTGTTCTGAACTCAGCCACTCTCTTCTGTCTCTCTGATTCCATTATTTTCTACAGGAAGGAAGGAAGGAAAGGAAGGAAAGTCCAATGTCAGGAATTTAATTTGTTCTTAGAAGAAGAGAAGAAGAAGGAAGGAAAGTCCAATGTCAGGAATGTAATTTGTTCTTAGAAGAAGAGAAGAAGAGAAGAGATTGGATTTGTACCCTGCCCTTCACTTGGAGTCTCAGAGCGGCTTACAAACTCCTTTCCCTTCCCCCTCCCCACGACAGACACCCTGTGAGGTGGGTGGGGCTGAGAGAACTCTGACACAAACTGCCCTTTTTCAAGGACAGCTGTGCCAGAGCTTGTGACTGACCCAAGGTCACATCAGCAGGTGAAAGTGGAGGAGTGGGGAATCAAACCCGGTTCTCCCAGATTAGAGTCCGCACACTTAACCACTAAACCAAACTGGCTCTCTTAGAGGATCAAATAATTTATGAAGGACGCTGGTGATTCCCCCCCCACCCCCAGAGATCACATCAATATTCTGTAGAGACCAATCATGAGGCAGAGGTAGGTTTGACAAGTGGGTGTTTCCCATCACTGCTTAGCTGGGATGGCATGTTGACATCACTCCATGTTCACCCAAAGGTAATGTCAGTGGGAGACACTGGGGAGGGTCTGGAATTTGGGCAAAATTCTATGGTCCCCAAAGAATACTTGGGTACACATTTCTAAATGAACAAATATACACATGCAAGCATTCCCAAGGCCTGTTTCAGAGGTTAACATGTTGTTCAGTTATCTGTAGTGTTTCTGCAAGATTACTTTACCTGTGCAAAATGCAGCAAATGCATGTGAAAGAGGGAATCTTAATCCTACCTTTTCTCAGGTTTCCCCATCAAAACTGCCCCTCTCCCTTGCCTTTTTTGCATATAAGAACATAAGAGAAGCCATGTTGGATCTGTCCAGTGGCTCATCCAGTCCAGCACTCTGTGTCACACAGTGGCCAAAACCCAGGTGTCATCAGGAGGTCCACCAGTGGGGCCAGAACTCCAGAAGCCCCTCCCACTGTGGCCCCCAAACACCCAAGAATACAGAGGATCTCTGCTTCGGACATAGTGTTCCATCTATACCTTATGGCCAATAGCCATTGATGGACCTCTGCTCCATATGTTTATCCTATCCCCTCTCAAAACTATCTATGCTTGTAGCTGCAGTGAATTTCACATGTTAATTACTGTTTGGGTGAAGAAGTACTTCCTTTATCTGTTCTAAGCCTACTGCTCATCAATTTCATTGAATATCCACAATCCTTGTATTGTGAGAAAGGGAGAAATGTACTTCTTTACCTTCTCTATCCCATGCATACCCATTGATATCATGTATAATTCCATGTATATCACAGAAATCCATGGGGGGCATAATTTTTCTGCCAAAAAAGTGAGGTGATAAATGCTTTAGAAGACCCTCCTCCTCCATCTTCTGATCCAGATTGCAGCTTCTGTGGCTATCATAAAATAAAAACTCTCCAGGCAAAAAGGAATAAGACATGTCTTTTGGCCCTTAAAATGGCCATTGTCAATGACATATCCATTCTGAGGACTGGGACTACCTGGTGGTTTTGGACTCTTCCTGCATTTGGTATATCATTTGCCCAGATATTAGTTGCAGTTCTTGTTTACTTCCCAGCAGTTGGGGCACTTACAAGCATTTCTCGGCTTTTATCTTCAGCATCTTCTAGGTATATCAGAATTTTCTTCCTCTCAGTCCTCAGAGTCTCCAGGCAATTGGCGATCTTATCCTGAAGGGGGGGGGGGAGAAAGAAATAAGAAAAAGAGAAAGAGTTCATTGAAATGTTGTGCTTGGCTCCATTCCCTGCCCTGCAAGGTTTTGTGTATGTGTGTGTTTATGGGGGGGGGGGACTCAAGTCCCTGAGAGCCTTTATATCAGGTGTCCCCAAACTTCAGGTGCCTCTGGGCATCTTTGGAAATCTGACACGGGTGGTAAGCAGAATCCCAAAATGATGGACACAGAAGGTGGAGCCAACCCCAAAATGGCTGCCACAGGTGATGGAGCCAAACACATAGAGGAAGCCCAAGCACAGGGGAGAAGAGCAGTAATTTTAAAAAATACCCTGGGGAAGAAGAGTGAGAGAAAATAAAACAAACACTGTGGTGGCAGCTGCTGGTGAAACAATATTATTTTAATCTGCATAGTCAGTTGGAGCTTCTGTTCACCCTTACACATACAAATTATTTACACTAACTCATGGATGTTCCAGGAAACGTTCTGTTCTTTGGACATGGATACCATATCTGGACAACAGTATTAAGATGGTTGGTTTGATAGGAGACTGCTGTTACTAAGACTTTTCCATTACTCTTAACACCATCCCCTTGTCACTGTGAAGTCAGCCTTCTACCATCTTTGGCTGATTCGGCAGTTGGTTCCCTTCCTCGAACACAATGGTTTGATAGGAGACTGCTGTTACTAAGACTTTTCCATTACTCTTAACACTGTCCCCCTGTCACTGTGAAGTCAGCCTTCTAACATCTTTGGCTGATTCGGCAGTTGGTTCCCTTCCTCGAACACAATGACCTGGCAACAGTGATCCATGCAATGATCACCTTGAGACTGGATTGCTGTAATGCTCTCTACATGGGGCTGCCCTTGTCCCAGATCCAGAAGCTGCAGCTGGCGCAGAATGCAGTGGCCGGGCTGTTGTTGGGCGGGAGCACATCTAGGGTTGCCAAGTCCATCTTCCGCCCCCAGCGGGGGACTTTGGGGGCATTCCCGGAGGGGGTGGGGCATCCCCGACACGATGACGTCACATTGAGGACGTCCCCCCCACCCGCGCAGCTGGTCTCCAGAAACGCCAGGTCCCTGCACTTAAAGGAGCCGCCGTTTCCCTTTTGAGTGTATGGAGCTGGCATTTCCCCTTTAAGAGCAGAGAGCCAGTGTTTCCCTTTTAAGTTCACGGATCTGGCATTTCCCTGCAAGCCCAATCTCAAGCAGCAATCCGGCTTGCAGGGAAATGCCGGTTCCACGCACTTAAAGGCAGCCACCCCTCTCTCTGTGTGGGTGCTGGGGGCGGGCAGCCAAAACGGGGGATCCCTGCCAAACCGGGTGTGTGTGTGTGTGTTTGGCAACCCTAAGCACATCCAGCCTGCGCTAAAAGCACTGCACTGGCTGCCTATAGCATACCAAATTCGGTACAAGGTACTGGTTCTTCCCTTTAAAGCCCTAAATGGTCAGGGGCCTACATACCTAAGGGACTGCCTTTCCCCACATGTTTCCCAGAGAGCACTACAATTGGGGATTCAAAATTGTCTGGCCCTCCTGGGTCCTAGAGAAGCCAGGCTGCCTGTGATGAGAGCCAGGGCCTTTTCAGTGGAATGAGCTCCCGGATGACATCAGGGCCCTACAGGGCGTGCAAGACAGAGCTCTTCCACCAGGCCTTTGATTAGGGAGCTGCCATCAATAAACTGAGGCTCTGGCCCCAATACCAACATCAGTATCAACATCACTATTAACAGCCTGTCCAGACTATGATGTCAGCTGATTATGGGTTAATGTTGGCCGCTGCTAATGTCCACCATCGGTTATGAATCTGCACTAGCACTTTATGCTATGTTTTATAATAATTTTGTTGTGGTTTTATTGAATTTTGTGTTTTAGTTGTTCAATATGTTTTATGTGAGCCGCCCTGAGCCTGCCTTGACAGGTAGGGTGGGATACAAATCAAATAAAACTAATCAATCAATCAATTAATAACGTGTGGTAATAAAATGATCTCAATTAAACAGAGAGGGTTGCTCTTAACTTTGTTCTCAGTATGGCCCAAACACTCACAATAAAAAGGAGAAAAACCCACAATTGGTATCTTCTACCTCCTTAACAATTGCAAGTATTGGCCCTGGAAGGAGAGACCCTTTTCTGCCATATGGGGAGGAAAGTGCATCTTCCCCAGAGAATGGACAGGTTCCACCAGCAAGGATCCAGATGAGTCCCTACCTTGTATTGCTGAGCAGCCTCTTCCAGGAGGAGTATTTTGTGTCCTCGGTGTTCTGGGGAATGCTCACAGACAAAACACACCAGTTTTTCATCCTCTTTGCAGAAGAGATGGAGTTTTTCCTTGTGTCTGAAGCAATGATTTTCTGTTCCTGAACTTGGTGTCATCAGCTTAATGATTAGTACTAGATTTGCCAGCTGCCAGTTTCGACGGAAATCCCCTTTTTGGATCTTGAATTTGCAGGTGGGACACTTCGGCACTTCCTCCAGTGCTTCCCATGCCTCACAGTAGTTGGTGATGCACCCCTGGCAGAAGCTGTGCCCACACTGCAGGACCACGGGGTCAGTCAGCCACTCCTGGCAGATGGGGCACGTGGCCTCCTGCTCCATCTCTCTGGATAGTGGGGCTGAGGCCATGAGGGATGTATTCTTGGTTGCTTGGGTGACAGGGAAGGCAGCTTGTCAGATCTGAAAGAGGGCAGCAGAACAGGAATGACCTAGAAAGAAGGCTTTGAATGTCAGACTATTGCCACGTTAAATTTATTTTGAAATAGACTGTATCTTTATTGTTAGTATTTTTAAGTTATCCACTGCCTCAAGAGTCTGGAGGTTGAAAGGAGGCATACACAATCTTTAAGCAAAGAAACAACCGAAGTTATCTTTCAGACTGCACCTTCCTTTCAAGTTGTTCCTGTTGTCATTGCGATTTTGACTATTGCAACCAGATCACACTCACACTTTTTCTTGGGTTTTCCCTGAGATAGCTGGAGCCATCAGGATTCCGTCCAGTCTCATTCACAGTAGATCAATTTTCTTCAGTTTTCCCCAGGTTTTTTTTGGCACATGTGCTGGGGTGTTGAAGCAACCCAGCAAGCTCGAAGGGGCTGCATTAAAGGCCAGTTTCCTCCCATCACGCTTCACCTGAGGCTTGCACCTGAACTAGGTGTCTCTACACTGATTGGTGCTCTCTTTCCACACAATAGAGGGGGACCTCTAATTGGTCCCCCCCCCCCAAGTTTGAATATGTTTACCTGACTTGCATTAGGTGAACGACTCACTTTACCACACCACAGCAAGGATAATGGCTGATCACACTTACTTTACTCTGGCAGCTGATAACTCTTGTTTTTGAAACAGCCTAAGATTGTGCATTACTTATCAAAGAAGCACCCACAGGAGGTATTGCCTCTTGCGACAGAAATGGGCACACATGGGTTACTACAAAAATTCAAAAGGCAAATCCATGCACTGCAAAAATGATTTTGAAAACGATGCCCAAATGCCCCAAAAAATGTGCTCTTGAGTGTGAATGAAGAAATGCCAAAGAAGGCAATGGTTGGCCTCCCTTGGGGCATCAATTTAATCTTTTTCTAGGGGGATGAAACTTTTGCCAGCACAGGTGCCTTCCAGCACTGAAATGCTGAAATGCTGGTGTGCAAATAAAAAAATGTTTCAAGTGCCAAAACCCACCCCTTTGGACGGGTTTCAGTGTGGCGGGTTGCCTCAAAACACCAAGGCGAAAAACTTTGTTCAGATTCCCAGCTTAGCCTTTTTTGCAAATACATATTGCTCCCCCCCCAAAAAAAAAAAACGTGCAGAAGAAACCAGGTTTTTTTTAGGAACAGGGAAAAAAACAAGAAAGGAATGAAACAGCAGTGGGATGTTTTCGAAGTTGTGTGAACATGAGAAAAAAAAACATATTTACATTGGGTAATGTAAGCGGGTTTTTAAGCCAGTGTGAAAACCCCCCAAAAAACACAGCCTCTCCTGTGATGGGTCTAATGTAATATCCTCTCTGATGTGACTCAGACTTCATGGAACTCTATTCCCAGGGAGAGCCACCTGGCCACTCCTTGAACTCATTTTTGCTGGCAGGTAAAGAGCTTCCTGTGTCAAAGAGGTTTTCCACAAACTGAAACTGTGGCATTTAGGAGCCTTTTGAGAGGAAGACTGTTGGGATTCTGAGATTCAGGATCGATGGTCGTTTTGCAAACACAAGAGCCACATTAGTAAAAGAAAAATATCTTTACTACAAAACAAAATAAAACATGGGTAAGGTATTTTGGATAAAAGAAATAAAATGAAAAGGTTACATACTTGCAGTTACTTTCAGTACTAAATGCTAAAAGCTACATCTTTCTATCTGTGTTGGCTTCTAGAGGTGAGCTTCCTGTCTGGTTCACACAAAGAGCCATTTGCCATGTTGATGCCCACTCGCACATCTTTGACAGATCCCTTTGGAGTGCCTCACAATCCTCACTGGTTTTCACCACCCTAAACAACTTCGTATCATCCGCAAATGTAGCCACTTCACTGCTTACTCCCAACTCCAAATCATTAATGAACAAGTTAATAAGCAGTGGACCCCACTGCTTACCCCCCTCTCCTGAGAGAACTGCCCATTTATACTCACTCTCTGTTTTCTATTAATTAGCCAGTTTTTGATCCATAAAAGGACTTGTCCTTTTTATCCCATGATTTTTTTTTTAAAAAAAGCTTTATTCCCTCTCCTAAAAAGAAGAGATATTTCTTTTAATTGGAAAAAAGGGAGGGTATATAGTGGGATCAAGAAAAGCTGAGTGATGTTTTAACTAGTATATTAATCTGTTAGTACTATTAAAATTTTCTTCTTTGGCTTCTTCAGAGTGTTGTCAAACTTCTTTCTTCAAACACATTTTCTATGTTAATATATTAGTAGTGTCCCAATGGTGCTCTGTTAGTAAAGTCTTTTCAAACGCTTTTCGAACCGATCTTCTAGGGACTGGCTTCATCTCCATATTCAAGAAGGAACCTCTTCCGCTTAATTCTCTTCGGCTTCTCGTCTCCTCCTCCGGGTCGCTGTTTTCTCTGTTTACAGGCTGCAAATGCCACAATCCTTGCTCTGTCGTGCCTTTTCAAAAGGTCTTTGGCTTTGAGAGTGGATTTTCCTTTTTCTAGCTTTCACTTAAGTTTAAACGCTGCCTCTCTCTTAGCCAGACCTTTCCTCCGCAACTGTTGACTTTTAAAAGCGCTTTTAAGGGCACTTTCTCGCTTGTCACAGTTCAGTTCATTTCTCACAGTTCCCAGTCAAGGTCACAGTCACTCGCAATCCAGTTAATAAACAGCCGGCTCATACAAAAGATAAAACGCCCACGGCAGAAGCTCCTCCCTTCTTGTTCGCTAATTTTTCAGTCCAGATCCGACATCTTGTTTTGTTTTTTTTGTTTACTTTTGTTTAAGTTCGTACAACATTTTTTCTTTTAAAACGCGGAAATCTTCTAGCCTTTTCTTGTTATGCACCAAAAGGAACCAAATCTTTTCTCACATTCCATTCCCCCCCCTTTTTCTTCGCTAAGGAATTCAGTTTGCGAGAGTGAAGGATTCCCCTCCTCCTCCCTTAAATCTTTTCACTGGGGGGGGAGCGCGCTTAAGTCTTTTTCTCGATGTCTGACAACTCACAGTTTCAGCCGCTTTTTTTTCTTTTTCACCGTTTGTTCGCTTCATCACTCGGTGACCACAGGCAGCTCCGCTAAACCGCGTGCGGGGTCGCTTACGCAGCAAGGTCCATTGGGGCATGGCGGAGAGGCTCGATTTCCGACCTTTCGGCCGAGAAAGAGACTCCCGCCTGCGCGCCCCGGGTTGGAGCCCCTCTTCTGGGGCTCGTCTGGGTCTCCGCTTGCGCGGATTCCCCCCTCGACCGCGGGCGGGCGAGACACCTTTGGGAGCATCCCGAGGATGCGTCCGCCATTCGCGGGAGCCAGACCAGAAGTCCCTTTTATCCCATGATTTTTGAGCTTACTTAGGAGCCTTTGATGAGGAATTTTATCAAAAGCTTTCTGGAAGTCAAGATAAACAATATCTATTGGATCCCCCTTGTCCACATGTTTGTTCACCCCCTCAAAGAACATTAACAGGTTAGTGAGACAAGATCTTCCCTTACAGAACCCATGCTGAGTCTATTGAGGCAGACTCAGGTTTTTGTTTCAGTAGTGCCGTAGCAGTCCTCTTTTTCTTAATGATTGAATTCAGCCCTCTACAATTTAGGGAGATAATTTTAACATTAGATTGAGACATCATGGAAATTCAAAAGAATAGATGTAGCATAAGCAAATCTTATCATGCCAGATAAATCACTACAAATACTGGTGTAAGCATATGAAGAGGAACAAGTATAATTAATTTCAGTTTTCCAGTTAGCTTGACTATGGCATTGCAAGAAGTTAAAAACTTTCCCCATTCTAATGAAAACCATTATAAAGTCTCCACCAGAATTGTAAGAAAAAGGAAACTTAATACAAACTGTATATAAAACATCTTAACTATTGTAACTACGCAGGACTAAAAACCTCCTCCTGCTACCCTTTTACTCAGGGTTTTAACAATTTGAAAGTTGGTAAAGTTTAAACACTAGAGGGAGCTAGTACCCTGGAAAACTCTTCTCCCCCTCCCCTGCTTTCAAGTAAATGTTGTAAAGGTATTACACCCAAACTATTTTAAAGTTATTTTAAAGATATTTTCTCTTCTGCCCTCAAGAAGCAAACAAACAATTAAATATAAAAAATAACATCAAATAGTTAATTTTTTAAGATATAAATTGCTTCAAGTCTGTAGTGTTTTAACGTTCCCTTAGTTTTTTAAGTCTGCGCCACCACTTTGCCCGCTGTGCTGGAGCTCCGATTTCCTCAGGCTTTTCAGGATGCAGCTGGGGATCAATTTGCAGGTCTTTAAGGAGTGGTTAAGACGCTGAACTGCAGGCTGTGGAAGGTCAGTAGTTCAGCAGTTCGAGACCCGGGTGCCACATGATGGAGTGAGCTCCTATCTCTAGTTCCAGCTCCTGCCAACCTAGCAGTTTGAAAGCAAGAAATTGCAAGTAGATAAATAGATACCACTTCGGTGGGAAGGTAACAGTGTTCCGTGCACCTTGGTGTTTAGTCATGCCGGCCACATGACCATGGAACCGTCTTTGGACAGCGCTGGCTCTTCAGCTTTGAAACGGAGATGAGCACCGCAACCCTAGAGTCGGATTCGACTGGCTTTCGAGCAAGGGAACCTTTACTTTACTAAGGAGCTGAATGCCCGATTCCAGATCAAAGGCTTGGTATGTTGTGCCTTCATGAATCACTTGCAGTTTGTGCAATGCTATCCAGCAATACTTATAGTTTGCCGATTGTAAAGCCGATGTAATAGGTTTTAAAAGTTTTCTTCTTTGTAGGGTATCAGGAGATAAGTCTTGCAATACCAAGATTTTGTGCTCGGCATAAAGCAAATAGCCTTGAGTTCTGGCTTGCTCTAATATGGCCGTCTTGGTTCTGGAGCATGTAAATTTTGCAATGATGTCTCTTGGAAACGGCCGTTGGTTTTGGCGCACTGGCTCTGCTCTATAGGCCCAATCTATCAAAGGCGCTACCCCCTTTTCTAACTTGAGGACCATTGCAAGCCAATTTGCTAAGAAGGAGCTTAGTTCCGAGTTTTGTTCTGATTGCTCAGGAAAACCACGAAACTTCAGGTTTCCAGCTCGTAAGTAGTTTTCTGTCGCAAGTATTTTATCAGTTGTCCATTCCTCTCTGTTATAGAGGTATTTAGCATCCTCCTGGATTGTTAGCCCAACTTCCATTGCCTGGGACCTGGGGATGCCTGGAATTACTGCTCATCTCCAGACTACAGAGATCAGTTCCCCTGGTGAAAATAGATGCTTTGGAAGGTGGACTCTGTGGCATTGTACCCCATTGAGGTCCCTGTCCTCTCCAGGCTTCATCCCCAAATCTCTGGCAACCCTACCCCCTGATCCCCTGCCAACGCCCAGGGAGCTGGCAACCCTACCCCCTGATCCCCTGTCAATGCCCAGGGAGGACCTGGCAACCCAATCTGAGGCTTCACTGTTCTCTGGACATGACCCAAATGGCTATTGTCTCCCCTTTTCTCCTAAAAATATCCTTTCCCCTCAGAAATAAGAACATAAGAACATAAGAACATAAGAGACGCCAATGTTGGATCAGGCCAAAGGCCCATCCAGTCCAACACTCTGTGTCACACAGTGGCCAGAAATACCAGTGCCATCAGGAGGTCCAGCAGTGGGGCCAGGACATTAGAAGCCCCCCCCCTGTTGACCCAAGCACCAAGAAGACAGAACATCACTTGCCCCAGAGCCCCTAGCTATACCTTGTGGCTAATAGCCACTGATGGACCTCTGCTCCATATGCTTACCTAATTCCCTTTTGAAGCCGTCCATGCTTGTAGCACCCACCACTTCCTGTGGCAGTGAATTCCATGTGTTAATCACTCTTTGGGTGAAGAAGTACTTCCTTTTATCCGTTCTAACCCGACCGCTCTGCAGTTTCATGGAGTGCCCACGAGTTCTTGTATTGTGAGAAAGGGAGAAAAGTACCTCTTTCTTTACCTGCTCTTTCCCATGCATAATCTTATAAACCTCGACCATGTCACCCCTCAGTCGTCTTTTCTCCAAGCTAAAGAGCCCTAAGCGCTTTAACCTTTCCTCATAGGGAAAGTGTTCCAACCCTTTTATCATTCGAGTTGCCCTTTTCTGCACTTTTTCCAAAGCTATAATATCCTTTTTAAGGTGTGGTGCCCAGAACTGCACACAGTATTCCAAATGAGGTCTTACCATTG
>NW_015168716.1:179258-216191 GCF_001447785.1 Gekko japonicus
CTGGTTTCCTGTTTCTAATGTATTTGAAGAAAATTAGAAACAGGAAACCAGCCAGGGAGGCAGTGGGGCCCTTTGACGACCAAGGGGTAAAAGGAGTATTGAAGGATGATAGGGAAATGGCTGAGAAGCTAAATGCATTTTTTGCCTCCGTCTTCACTGTGGAAGATGAGAAGTGCTTGCCCACTCCAGAACCACTGATTTCAGGAGGGGTGTTGAAAGACCTGAGTCAGATTGAGGTGACGAGAGAGGAGGTCCTAAAAATCTTTTTTCCTCAGGCCCATTCTATGGCTTCCTCTCATGTGTGTGATGGGATTAGCTGGTCACTTTGAAATCTTGTGGGACTGTCTAACTGGTCTTGACAGAGTCCTTTTCCTCTAGTTTCATACCGTATTGGGGACCTTAAGCTTATTTAAATAAGCCTGGTTAGAGCAGACCGATCAACTCCTCTATGAGGTGTTGGGTCTTGCACTTGCATCAGAGTTAGGGTTGTTTGTCTGAAAATAAATAACATAAGAACCCTGCTGGATCAGAACACTGATCTAACTAGAACATCATCCTGTCTCACACAGCAGCTGGCCAGTTGCCCTGGTGGCCTCCCAGCACTGCTATTCAGAAGTTTACTGTCTGTGAATATGGAGGTACCCTTTTCTCACAATGGCTAGTAGCCTTTGATGGACCTATCCTCTGTGAATCTGTTTTGAAGCTATCTGCAATGATGGTCGTCACTGTGTCCACTGGCAGGGAATTCCACAATTCAACTATTTGTTGAGTAAAGAAGTCCTTCCCTTCATCTGTTTTGAAGCTATTGGCCATTGACTTCATTGGGGAACCCTGAGTTCAAGGACTATGGGAGTCGGAGGGGAAAAACTCTACCCTCCTTATCCACCCCGTGCATAATTGTGGAATACCGAATCCGGTTCAAGCTGCTGTTTTTGACCTTTAAGGCCCTTAACGGTCAGGGACCAACATACCGTCAGGACCTCCTCTCTCAGTATGCCCCCAGAAGAGTATTACACTTGGGAAGTAAGAACCTCCTGGTGCTTTCCATCCCAAGAGAGATCTGGCTGTCCTCAACCAGGGCCAGGGCTTTTTTGGCCCTGGCCCCTACCTGGTGGAACTCCATGCCAGAGAACAGCAGAGCATGTAAGGCAGAGATGTTCCGCCAGGCATTCAGTTGTATGTAGTCTGACACTCTCATATTCTCCATTCTCTGCAAGCCCCCCTCCCCCCGGCTTGTGAAATCTGAAATTTTCATGCCATCTTGGAATGGATTGAATTATTCCTGATGTATGCACTATGTAGGATTTTAACTTCTAGTTATTTATTGTATGGTCCTTCTATTGTAAGCTGCCCTGAGCCCCGCTTACAGGGAAGGGTGGCCTAAAAAATTAATTAAATAAACAAACCTCTAACTCTCCACTAGTCATCTCTTTTCTCAAAGAAGTCCCAGACTTTTCAGACTTTCCTCATAGGAGACATGCTCCAAACCCCTTAATCAGCTTGGTTGCCTTCTTTTGTACCTTTTCCAGCTCTGCAGTGTTCTTTTTGAGATATGGGGACCAGAACTGCACACACTATTTCAGCTGTAGGTGCACCCTAGATCCATACAAGGACATTATAGTGTTGGCTGTTTTATTCTCAGTCCCTTCCCTAACAATCCCCAGCACAATCCCTTTTTCAAAGCTGCCGGACACTGAGCTGACATTTTCAGCAGGTTGCCTCCTGTTCCCCCAAGAGCTCTTTCAATCTTGGTCTCAGCTAGTTTGTCGGCCTTTTACGTATATGACAAAGCAATTAAAGGACTGCTTAAGAGAGATTGGGGGGATGTCAGAGACACCAAATGAATTCTTTGCATCTGTTTTCACTGAGGTAAATGTGAGGCACATATCTTTGTATCTCATCCATATGTACAGAGCTCCATAAGAGGGCAAATGACACCTCCTGAGGCTACTTGCCTGTAGGAGATACCGAGAGCTGCTGCTTCCCCCTTGCCAAGGTCCCAATCAGTGTTCCCTCTAAGCTGAGTTAGTGTGAGCTAGCTCACAGTTTTTTAGCCTCTGGCTCACACATTTTTGTCTTAGCTCAGGAATGATGGTTCCAGAGCAAAGTAATTGATGCAGTAGACAAATTGCCTGCTCACAACTTTAATGCCAGTAGCTCACAGAGTAGACTTTTTGCTCACAAGACTCGACAGCTTAGAGGGAACATTGGTCCCAATCTCTATCAGGTTCCTACATGCTAGAAGAAGAAGAGTTGGATTTATACCCCACCCTTCACTCAGTCTCAGAGAGGCTTACAATCTCTTTCCCCTCCTCTCCCCACAACAGACACCCTGAGAGAGCGCTGAGAGAACTGCTCTTGAGAGAACAGCTCTGAGAGAACTGGGACTGACCCAAAATTACCCAGCTGGCAGTATGTGGAGGAGTGGGGAATCAATTCTGGTCCTCCAGATTAGAGTCCGCCGCTCTTAACCACTACACCAAACTGGCTCGTCTCCATTGAGAAATGAGTCCCCTTGGAAACAATGAACGGAACAGGTAGGTGGCAAATTGTCTGCTTGCTGTACAACACTTGAGCTAGAAAAGGGGCTATAGTGAATGAGACATAGCTGTGGATATTACAATCTTCACAAGTCCCCTGTTCATAACCCCTCCTAGTCTATCCTTTTTCCCTTCACTGATTCCTCTCTTGCCCTGTGCCTCACTTGCCAACTCCCCATCCCCTGGCCTCCAGTTTACCTTTATCCCTCAAGGCAACATTTCTTAGCTGAAGGTTTCCTTCTTCCCTCCTCACCCCCCCCCACCTGAGACACAAAATCCATGGCATTCACTAGTGGAGGGCTCCAACCACAGAACACTGAATCTCCTTGTTCTCTACCTACCAGCTAGGATGGCTACTCATCCATTATGCATTAATTACCTGCTGGCTGTATCACACCAAAATCACTGGATGGGCACAACAGTCTCCCTTTTGCTTGTGATCTCTCTCACTCTTCATCCATCCCTGGACAGCCAATGAAAAGCAGATTTGAGGTCCCCTTGGCAGTTGGCACCCCCCACAGTCCCCTGGCAGTTGTCGCCCTTCGCTTCTTCGGGAAGTAAATGTTGGAAAATGCGCTTTGATTTCTCATACTGCAATAAACACGCCAGCAGACAAACAAAGCAGAAATAACGTTTTATTTCAGAGACAGTATCTACGAGAACAGGTGATACATTTATAACTCGGAGTCTATTTGAATTCTAAAGTCCAAACCATTCTTGCATTTCATTTCCTTTGGACTCCACATTTTCTACTTATGAACGTGTAGGATGTGTGCCCCAGTGAAAATACAGAGCAGACATTTCAGGAAGAAGGCTGCGTTCCATGAACACTAATGACATGATGTATCCAGTGTTCCCTCTAAGCTGAGTTAGTGTGAGCTAGCTCACATTTTTTTAGCCTCCGGCTCACACCTTTTTGTCCTAGCTCAGGAAGGAGGGCTCCAGAGCAAACTAATTTATGCAGCAGCCAAATCACTTGCTCACAACTTTAATGCCAGTAGCTCACAAAACAGAATTTATGCTCACAAGACTCCACAGCTTAGAGGGAACATTGGATGTATCTGTTAATTTAAGGTGCCAGAAGGCTCCTTATTGGTGTAACGGCAACAGACTGAGCTGGCGAGATTGTCACCCCATGCAGAGGGGAGACCCTTGTAGAGTTGTGCTTACGCAGACACTTGCAGCCCCTCCCACCTTAAAGGACTGTGCTTTCAGTTGCGTTAGCCCAATAGGGGTCCCCCATAAAAGGTAAAGGTAAAGGTAAAGGTTCCCTTGCTCGAAAGCCAGTCGAATCCGACTCTAGGGTTGCAGTGCTCATCTCCGTTTCAAAGCCGAAGAGCCAGCGCTGTCCGAAGACGTTTCCGTGGTCATGTGGCCGGCATGACTAAACACCAAGGCGCACAGAACGCTGTTACCTTCCCACCGAAGTGGTCCCTATTATATCTACTTGCAATTTCTTGCTTTCGAACTGCTAGGTTGGCAGGAGCTGGAACTAGAGATGGGAGCTCACTCCATCTTGCAGCACCCCTGGGTCTTGAACTGCTGAACTACTGACCCTCCACAGCCTGCAGTTCAGCGTCTTAACCACCTGAGCCACCGCAGCTCCTTAGGGGTCGCCCATATGTAACCCCAATTAATACACATGGAGGTGATCAATCCCGGAAGGAATCATTAACTTTATTTGCAAATAAATGAGGGGGGAAATATCGAGCTTCTTTCCTAAAATGTCCAAGGAAGGCTGCAATCTTATTTCCTTCTGTTCACATACAAAAATAGCTAATTTACATAGGAGGGAAGTTATACATTCAGTTAGTATCTAAACAAATATCATGTCTTGTTCTGGACACGTCCACCCCATCTTTCTCCAAGTACAGGCTGTTTATGTATTACAATCACCATGTCCATATCTTCAGTGTTTATCTTAAAACCGCTTCTAGGGGATATATTTCGCAGGTGTACTTATTAATATGCATAGGGGCCGACCGGCTAAGCACAATGATAATAACTTAATAAGTCTGCTGTCCAGTTTTACTTTGTAACAAGCACTGACTTCATCTACCATACACATATTCCTTTTGATTTTTCTAATTTTCTCCGCCTCTACGGCCCCATGTGTCTTAAAACTGCTTTTATAAATTTCCAAAACTGAACCAAGACCCATCAGTTGGGCTTTGATAGTTTTCTGCTAATGAGAGAAAGGACTGTAAGCAATGTTCCCTCTAAGCTGTGGAGTCTTGTGAGCGAAAATTCTACTTCGTGAGCTACTGGCAATAAAGTTGTGAGCGGGCAATTTGGCTACTGCATGAATTAGTTTGCTTTGGAGCTGTCTGTTGGGAAATGAACTATTTTATGGTTTTATATCTGCTACACACACAACGCATGGACTGTGCATACATCTGTATACAATGAGCCAAAGAAAGCTGTTTGCATCACCTACTGTGAGAGAGAGATTTCACATATGGAACGCTTGCCTGCATTTTATGTTAATGTAGCTTGCACACATTCAGCAAAGGATCACGGGAAGAAGACGCACATGTTAGCCATTGTGAGCAGAGAACAACCAAGAGGAAGAATTCCCCCATTATTGAAGAGACTGGTTGTTACGCAGGACACGGACCTGATCTTCATCTGTATTGCAAGTTCATGCCTGGGAAAACCAAGATTCATCTGTACTTCAAAGAGGATGCAAGAAGCCGACATTTCACACCTGGCCAGATGGCTATTCCATGAGAGAGTGTAGTATTTCAAATATTGGCCCAACCCATAGAATACCTGCCCCTTTCCACATGCACCAATAGGGAAAGTCATGGGATGAACTTGTAGATAGGTGGGATTACAGATTGGCAAGGTGCCACCCACCTGGAGATTCAACTATAAAAGTAAAGACCCAAACCCTAGGTCTTTGCTAGCCACCTCCCTTCTCTACGACCTCTATCTTCTTTTCTACCCCTCAGGTCCAGCTTTCTATCCAACAATCCTTTGTCTATCTTAAGGTCTCTTGGACTGCAGCCAAAGAGATGCATACTTGCTTAGCTGGTTCTAGCAGGTGTGATTTAGCTTAAACCCCTAGGTGTTACTTTCTGCCCCATTCCCATTGCAACAGACAAGACTTCTGGAAACAGGCGAGTATAAACCGAAATAGCTACCTATCTACCTCCAAGTAAATAAGAAACTATCTTAATATCTTTCTGTAACTCTAAAGGAACCTTGAGTGTATGTGAATTGAGAGACTGATTATTTTGTATGTGTGACTTTGATATTGCTTAGTAAAGAAATTATTTGTTTTGGAAAAACACCTGTGTGGTCTACATTACTGGGACTCTGGGTTCGGACACGACCCTGGTATAGCTGGCCAGAACTCACGTTAAAATTTAGCTAGCCTCAGCTGTAAATAAACCTGTTGGCGTAACATGTCCTTTCTGAGCGAAGGCAAAAATGTGTGAGCCGGAGGCTAACAAACTGTGAGCTAGCTCACACTAACTCAGCTTAGAGGAAACACTGGCTGTAAGCCAAGCATACATAGAAACATAGAGCTTGAAGGGATCCCAAGGGTCATCTAGTCCAACCCCCAGCACAATGCTACCCCCCCACTCCCACAGTGACCCTTGCTCTGTGCCCAGAGGAAGGCAAAAAACCTCCAGGATCCCTGAGCCAATCTGACCCGGAGGAGTCTCCTCCTCCCCTTCCTTCTTCCCCATGTTCTCTGTGACTCGCTTAGTGGCTTTTAGTTCTATTTGTAAGGCTGCCACCATCCAGGTGGAAAAGGAGTGGACAGTCTAAGAGTGGAGAGTCACCCAGTAAACCCCTCCATCCCAAACAGTGGGGCTAAGGATGAAAAAGGTGTCTGAAAACAGAAGCTTGAGAAGATGCATAGATGCCCAAGCAACTCACTTGTAGCAGAGTTCAGGGAAATATAGGCATCTTTATTGCGGGGAGGGGGAGTTGTAAAAGTATATATATTCGAAGTTACTAGACAACTCCAACGTTAAGCATGCTTCCAAAGACTGAGTGTAGAGCAGGCTTAAAGATAAAGGGAAGAAACCAGGAAACTGAGCGCAGGACAACACAAAAGAAGGATATTGGGCAAGTGGGAGTGGTGAGGGCCATAAAATCTTGGCGGGGTGTGGCTAGATGTTTGTCTCTGCTGTCATCATTGTTCTTTGCTGCAATAACCAGACAGAGCCCACCAGGTGCAACAGTAGCCGTCTTTAATTCGCAGACCTGTTCAGGTTACAGAGGGACTTTTTCAGCCCAAATTTAGCAGCCTGCTTGGCCTTCTCTCCATGCCTCCCTTCTGCCTCACGGCAGGCCTCTTTTATCAGCTAGCTCTGCTCACAGGCTGAGATTGCCCTCTCAGTGGGTGCTGCCTGACCTTTAAAGCACCCTCCAGTTTCAGGAAAATTGGACCAAGAGTTAGAATTTGATGGGCTCCTGAATGAGGTGCCCCCAGATCTCTCTTTCCCCAGCCCCCTCCCCCACAACACAGTGAGGGAGGGAGAATTCTCGGCAACTTGGCTTCAGAGGTGATTGACTGGTGGTGCGAAACATACTGGGTTCAGACACATAAGAACATAAGAACATAAGACACGCCAATGTTGGATCAGGCCAAAGGCCCATCCAGTCCAACACTCTGTGTCACACAGTGGCCAGAAATACCAGTGCCATCAAGAGGTCCACCAGTGGGGCCAGGACATTAGAAGCCCTCCCACTGTTGACCCCCCCCAAGCACCAAGAAGATAGAGCATCACTTGCCCCAGAGCCCCTAACTATACCTTGTGGCTAATAGCCACTGATGGACCTCTGCTCCATATGCTTATCTAATTCCCTTTTGAAGCCGTCCATGCTTGTAGCACCCACCACTTCCTGTGGCAGTGAATTCCATGTGTTAATCACTCTTTGGGTGAAGAAGTACTTCCTTTTATCCGTTCTAACCCGACCGCTCTGCAGTTTCATGGAGTGCCCACGAGTTCTTGTATTGTGAGAAAGGGAGAAAAGTACCTCTTTCTCTACCTGCTCTTTCCCATGCATAATCTTATAAACCTCAATCATGTCACCCCTCAGTCGTCGTTTCTCCAAGCTAAAGAGCCCTAAGCGCCTTAACCGTTCCTCATAGGGAAAGTGTTCCAACCCCTTTATCATTCGAGTTGCCCTTTTCTGCACTTTTTCCAAAGCTATAATATCCTTTTTAAGGTGTGGTGCCCAGAACTGCACACAGTATTCCAAATGAGGTCTCACCATTGATTTATATAGGGGCATTATTATATTGGCTGATCTGTTTTCAATACCCTTCCTAATAATCCCCAGCATAGCATTGGCCTTCTTTATTGCAGTCACACACTGTCTCGACATTTTCAGTGAGTTATCCACTACAACTCCAAGATCTCTCTCTTGATCAGTCTCTGCCAGTTCAGACCCCATCAATGTGTATTTATATTTAGGATTTTTGGCTCCAATGTGCATCACCTTGCACTTGGCCACATTGAACCCCATTTGCCATGTTGACGCCCACTCGCCCATCCTTGACAGATCCCCTTGGAGTGCCTCACAATCCTCACTGGTTTTCACCACCCTGAACAACTTTGTATCATCCGCAAATTTAGCCACTTCACTGCTTACTCCCATCTCCAAATCATTAATGAACAAGTTAAAAAGCAGTGGACCAAGTACTGATCCCTGCGGTACCCCACTGCTTACCACCCTCCACTGAGAAAATTGCCCACCTACACTCACTCTCTGTTTTCTATGAACTAGCCAGTTTTTGATCCATAAAAGGACTTGTCCTTCTATCCCATGATTTTTGAGCTTACTTAGGAGCCTTTGATGAGGAACTTTATCAAAAGCTTTCTGGAAGTCAAGGTAAATAATATCTATTGGATCCCCCTTGTCCACATGTTTGTTCACCCCCTCAAAGAACACTAACAGGTTAGTGAGACAAGATCTTCCCTTACAGAAACCGTGCTGAGTCTGCCTCAATAGGTTTTGTTCATCTATGTGCCTACTAATTCTTTCCTTAATAATGGTTTCCACCAATTTACCCGGTATCGACGTCAGACTGACTGGCCTGTAATTTCCCGGATCTCCTCTGGAACCCTTTTTAAAGATGGGAGTGACATTAGCTACCTTCCAATCCTCAGGAATGGAGGCAGATTTTAAGGAAAGATTACATATCTTTGTCAGGAGATCTACAAGTTCACATTTGAGTTCTTTCAGAACTCTCGGATGTATGCCATCTGGGCCTGGTGATTTTTCAGTTTTTAAGTTGTCTATCAGTTTTAGGACCTCCTCTCTCATCACCTCAATCTGACTCAGGTCTTCCAACACCCCTCCTGAAATCAGTGGTTCTGGAGTGGGCAAGCACTTCTCATCTTCCACAGTGAAGACGGAGGCAAAAAATGCATTTAGCTTCTCAGCCATTTCCCTATCATCCTTCAATACTCCTTTTACCCCTTGGTCGTCCAAGGGCCCCACTGCCTCCCTGGCTGGTTTCCTGTTTCTAATGTATTTGAAGAAAGTTTTATTGTTGGTTTTTACGTTTTTTGCTATATGCTCCTCATATTCCCTTTTTGCCTGCCTGACCTCAGACTTGCATTTTATTTGCCATAGCCTGTGTTCCGTTTTATCAGCCTCACTGTGACTAGCTTTCCACTGCTTAAAGGAATTCTTTTTACTTTTTACAGCCTCCATTACTCTGTTTGTTAACCATGCAGGCTTTTTCCTATACCTGTTTGTGCCTTTCCTAACCTGCGGAATATATATTTTTTGAGCTTCTAGGATCGTAGTTTTAAATAGATCCCAAGCTTCCCCAATTGTTTTGACCCTTTCTACTTTTCCTTTCAGTTTCCTCCCCACGTGTCCCCTCATATCAGAGAAATTACCCCTTTTAAAGTTAAAAATGGTTGTGTGAGTCTTTTTGGCCAATTCTCTATTTGTACAAATGATGAACTCAACAACATTATGATCACTGTTTCCAAGCGGTGCAATCACTTTTACATCTCTCACCAGGTCTTGAGTGTTACTTAGGACCAAATCAAGGATCGCCTCTCCCCTGGTAGGTTCCGTGACCATCTGCTCCATAGCACAGTCATTTAGAGTGTCTAGAAACTCAATCTCTTTTTCCCGACTAGAACACATATTGACCCAATCAATGTGTGGGTAGTTAAAATCACCTATTATTACACAGTGTTTTTGTCTAGTTGCTATCTTTAAGGCATTCATCATTTTATAATCCTCCTCTATCTTTTGATCTGGTGGGCGATAACAAACTCCCAGTGTTAAGTTTCCTTTTGGCCCCCCTATTTCAACCCATAGAACTTCCAGAAGCGAATCCAATTCACTTAGCCTCTCAATCTTTCTAGACTTTATACCCTCTCTGACATACAGAGCTACCCCACCTCCAACCCTTCCCCCCCTATCCTTCCGATATAATATATAACCGGGAATCACTGTGTCCCACTGATTTTCCTCATCCCACCAAGTTTCAGAAATACCCACAATGTCTATTTTTCCCTCCGACACCAAGCACTCCAACTCCCCGATTTTACCTCGGACACTTCTAGCATTTGTATAGAAACAGCTGTAATTTCCCTTACAAGTTAAGCCTGCATCCTTCCTCTTGCTATCTCGAGTCGTTGTCCGGCAGTCCATGTCACCAGCCATGGCCTCTGTGGACAATTTCAATCCACCTCCCTGTAGAAAAGCAACCGGTACCCCCTCACCTCTCTCAGATGAGCCAACCCGAACCAGAGACTTTTCATCTCCTGTCGGCTTTCCCCCAATATTCAGTTTAAAAGCTGCTCTGCCACCTTTTTGATTTTAAGTGCCAGCAGCCTGGTTCCTTCTCGGGACAAGTGGAGACCGTCTCGCCTGTACAGCTCCCTCTTGTTCCAAAAAGTATCCCAGTGCCTAACAAACCTGAACCCTTCCCCCCTACACCATCGTCTCATCCACGCATTGAGACTCCTGATCTCTGCCTGTCTCTCCGGCCCTGCGCGTGGAACAGGTAACACTTCTGAGAAGGCTACCTTGGAGGTCCTGGACCTAAGTTTCCTGCCCAGCAGCCTAAATTTCTCCTCCAGGACCTCACGACTGCATTTCCCCACATCGTTGGTGCCGACATGCACCACGACCACTGGCTCCTCCCCAGCACTATCTACCAGCCTATCTAAAACACGCGTAATGTCCGCTACCTTCGCACCAGGCAGGCAAGTCACCATACGGTCAGTACGCGGGTTCGCCACCCAGCTGTCTACCTGCCTAAGGATCGAATCACCCACTACCAAGAGCCCCCCTCCCACCCTGCTCAGGGATGGTTCCTTGGTGCAAAAGGAGAGCCGCTCACCAGCTGGGGAAGAGGTCCCTTCTGAGGGCACATTCCCCTTATCCTCAGCATGGTGCCCTGTTTCCCCTAGACCCTCATGCTCCCTGACAGCAGCGGGGCTGCCAGATCCAGAGTGGGACGTAGCTAACAAGTCCCCGAGAGTCTTTTCTGTGTGCCTAGCTGACTGTCTCTGCTTCTCCAGGTCAGCCACCTTGGCCTCAAGGGAGCACACACGTTCCCTGAGAACCAGGAGCTCCTTGCACCGAGGACACACCCAAGACTTCTGCCCAGTGGGCAGATAGTCATACATGTGACACTCCGTGCAAAACACTGGATAGCCCCCAACCCCCTGCTGGCATTCTGGCTTCATAATTCTTTTAAAATAAGTAAATATAATCCCCCTTTTAAAACCCTTGGTATTTATGTGGTTTTTGTTATCGAAGTCTAATTACTTTACGGCTCTTTTTGGGCTTCTTACAGAGCCCCTAGTCTAAGAGTCCCTAGGCTAAGAGCCACAGGCAAAGAGCCCTTTAGCTCTCCCTTCGGCTCGTGCCAGAGGCTCGTGCCTCTGGCAAGGTGCTTCCTTAAATAGAGGCCTCCCCCAGCAGAGGTCAGGCAGCAGCTATTCAAATTCAAATTCACCCAGGCACTCAATCACAGGCAAAACAATGCCCCTTCCACTTCCTCTCAATTTCAGGCAATCCCAGTCAAACAATGCCTGTTCCTCTCCCACACTCAATCAGCCAAGGCTATGCAAGAACTCTAAGCGCTTCCACACACTGCTAAACACAGTTTTCCCACACGTGGAGTGATCAGCTCATAGTTTATTAGAGAGTTAGATTAAACTAAAGACAACTCTAGCAGGAGCAGAGCTCTGCTTAAATGCGTGCAAAACACCACACCCAACACTCACCCACTCCCCGTGATAGGCTATTTACATAAGAACTGCTTTTCTATAGGTTCCTTCCTGGATCCTGGCTATCTATTGTTTAGTAACCCCAAGCTAGGTCCTTCGCCGAGTCCCATTCAGGTACATAACATGGTCTTCAGTGTTTCTCCCTCACAAGGATCCGATTGGAATGGAGAAATGCCATTGCCTATGAAATCAGCAAACTCTGAGGAAAAGCCAAGGCATGCTGATTTCCTGGTAAGTCTCAAACTAAAACTACACACACAGACACACACACATACACCATGGATTCATAGAATCATAGAGTTGGAAGGGGCCATACACACCAGCTAGTCCAACCCTCTGCCCAATGCAGGACCAGCCTAAAGCATCTCTGACAAATATTCATCCAGCCTCTTCTTGAAAGCTGTCAGTGAAGGGGAGCCAACCACCTCTCTAGGCAGCTGATTTCACCTTTGAACCACTCTGACAGTGAAAAGGTTTTTCCTAATATCCAGCCGATACCTTTCTGCATGTCATTTAAACTTGTTGCTTCGGGTCCTATCCTCTGCCGCCAACTGGAACAGCTCCTTGCCCTCCTCCAAATGACAACCTTTCAAATATTTAAAGAGAGCAATCATGTCCCCCCTCAGTCTCCTCTTCTCCAAACTAAACATTCCCAAGGCCCTTAGCCTTTCCTCGTAGGGCTCAGTCTCCAGACCCCTGATCATCCTCGTCGCTCTCTTCTGCACCCTCTCAATTTTGCCCACGTCCTTTTTGAAGTGAGGTGCCCCCAGATCTCTCTTTCCCCAGCCCCCACAACAACCCTGGATTTGTATTACAGTTCTGGAAAATCACTGTATTGACCAGAAGCAGCCATTTCTGTGTAAATTTTTGGCTTGTTAATTTAATTATGCACATCCCTGTCTACCCATGCTCCTGATTGTCCAATGTGGGCTTGATGAAGGGCTGCACAACCTGGCAGGGTTAACTTAGACACCTTCTATCATTTTCTTTCAGCCACCTTTCAGTTATACCAGCCCGGTCAATCTTCTTTTCCTTCAGTGGTCTAGACAGGTATGCAAGTTTTGCCCTTCATGGATCTGGTATTGCACAATATTAAAGAGGAAGTAGAGAGAAAGGGCCCCTTGCATCAGTATCCTTTGGGATGCTGAGGAGATTAGATAACAAGTGAGGAGCCTTGCCTAGAAGTGGCCCATCTTTGAATATTCCCCCCCCATGTCTATCAGCTCGCACTTGAACTGAAATAACACGTTCACCGAACACCCTACCCCAGCTATAAACTGCCACCAGAACCACTGTGAAACCCCACCCCTGCCAAAGTCATCGTGGTATCTTCCACAGAGAGAGGGCTGCCAACCTCCAAATTGGGACTGGAGATCTCCTGCTATGACAACTGATCTCTAAGCAATAGAGATCAGTTCCTCTGGAGAAAATGGCTGCTTTGAAGGGTGGACTCTATGGCAGCGTACCCTGCTGAGGTTCTTCTCCTCTCCAAACTCCACCCTCCCCAGGCTCCACCCCCAAAACCTCCAGGTATTTCCCAACCCAGAGCTGGTAACCCTACACAAAGAAGCCATAAAGTTGTCTATGGCTCACTCTTCATGTATTAAAAGTCAGTGATGCCCCACAGGGGTTGCTTTAATCCATTCTATGTGCTGCTATTGTGTTCTAGGTCTACCAGAGCAGTCGCACCCCCTCTCCTCTCCTGGAGGTGCTTCTTCCAAGTGACAGGGCTGGGCCTGAGGTGATGATCCCCAGGGCAAGCATGAAAGACTTTTGTTAGCCAACAGGGCTCATTGTTATGAGACAGGCTGCCAAAATGTCATTTGATGCAATCCAAAATCAGATTTAAAAATGCACTTTTATTTTCAGTTTTTGATATTTTTTCGGGCGTCCTTTTAGGAAAAATCCCAACATGAAAATTGAATCTTCATAATAAGTTTATTGCCATATCTACAATAATAAAAGGACATGTCCATCCCAGGGCTGCCAGGCTGAACCTGGAACCTGCAGGAGGGGGGGGGCATGGATTTGTGTGACATTGGCAGGGCAGGTGCCAGGGGTTTTTTTGCACACTAGGTGAGGCTACTTTCTGGCACACACACACACCCCATGCGCCCATCAATTTTCAAACATAAATGCATTTTAGGAAGAATAAAAAACACAAAATGTGAAATTGTTAATTTCTTTTTTTTAATTGTGAGAACAAGTAATACAATCTCTGATTTTCTCTCTCAAACAGAAAAACACAAATCACAAAGCATTTTAAAAAATTGACTGTAATTCAGTATTTAAGAAAGCACCTTGGCAGAGGCACGAGGCTCTGGCACAAGCTGAAGGGCGAGCTAAAGGGCTCTTTGCCTGTGGCTCTTAGCCTAGGGACTCTTAGACTAGGGGCTCTGTGAGAAGCCCAAGAAGAGCCAGAAAGCGAAGGCCATAGGTTCTTTGTCTTCCCCGTAAAGAAATTTGACTTTGACAAGAAAAACCACATAAATCCAAAGGGTTTTAAATGGGGGATTATATTTACTTATTTTTAGAAAGAATTATGAAGCCAGAATGCCAGCAGGGGGTTGGGGGTTATTCAGTGTTTTGCACGGAGTGTCACATGTATGACTATCTGCCCACTGGACAGAAGTCTTGGGTGTGTGCTTGGTGCAAGGAGCTCCTAGTTCTCAGGGAACATGTGTGCTCCCTTGAGGCCATGGTGGCTGACCTGGAGAAGCAGAGACAGTCAGTTAGGTGCACAGAAAAGACTCTTGGGGACTTGTTAGATACGTCCCACTCTGGATCTGGCAGCCCCGCTGCTTTCAGGGAGCATGAGGGTCTAGGGGAAACCGGGCACCGTGCTGAGGATAAGGGGAATGTGCCCTCAGAAGGGACCTCTTCCCCAGCTGGTGAGCAGGTATCCTTTTTGCACCAAGGAACCATCCCTGGGCAGGGTGGGAGGGGGGCTCTTGGTAGTGGGTGATTCGATCCTTAGGCAGGTAGACAGCTGGGTGGCGAACCCGCGTACTGACCGTATGGTGACTTGCCTGCCTGGTGCGAAGGTAGCGGACATTACACGCGTTTTAGATAGTGCTGTAGATAGTGCTGGGGAGGAGCCAGTGGTCATGGTGCATGTCGGCACCAACGATGTGGGGAAATGCAGTCGTGAGGTCCTGGAGGAGAAATTTAGGCTGCTGGGCAGGAAACGTAGGTCCAGGACCTCCAAGGTCACCTTTTCAGAAGAATATGTTGACCCCAAAGGTATTAAAAGAGTTTTTTTCAAATACTATGCGAGATTGTTTCATGGTAAAAAAATGGACTTAGAGAAGATTAAAGCATATTTAGACAATGTTTCTCTGCCGAAGATAAATGAGGATAAAGCAATGTTGAATGGGAAAATTCAAAGACAAGGGATAATTAAAGCAATAGAAGATACGAAGTTTGGAAAAGCTCCAGGTCCGGATGGATTTACGGCTAAGTTTTATAAAAAGTTGAAGGAAGAGTTGGTTCACACTCTGGAACTGCTTACAAATGATATCAGAGACACTAAAGTAATACCGGAGACATGGAAAGAGGCAAACATTGCTTTAATTCCGAAAGAAGGACAGGTCTTAACTAATGTCAAAAATTACAGACTGATCTCTCTTCTAAATAATGATTACAAAATATATGCCAAAATTATCGCGGAAAGGGTGAAAAGCTACTTACAGAATGTGATTTCTGAAGAACAAGCTGGATTTTTACCCAATAGACAAATAAGGGACAATTTAAGAATAGTAATGGATGCAATTGAATACTATGATAAGCATCCGGAGAAAGAAGTGGCCTTTTTATTTGTTGACGCAGAGAAAGCCTTTGATAATTTAAATTGGGACTTTATGTTCCAAGTAATTGATAAAATAGAGATTGGGCAACCATTTAAGAACATTATTGAAGCGATCTATACAGAACAAAGAGCCAAATTGAATATAAACAAAGAATTAACTGATCACTTCAAAGTGCAAAAAGGGACTAGACAAGGCTGCCCGTTATCCCCTCTTTTGTTTATTTGGGTTTTGGAGATACTGTTGGCAAAGGTGAAAGAAGATATTGAAATAAAAGGCCTAAATCACCGAGGATATGTGTATAAATATAGAGCATTTGCAGATGACGTGATGTTTATTGTTGAAAATCCAATAGTAAATCTACCCTTGTTGATGAAGAGAATAACAGACTTTGGAGAGTTGGCTGGTTTTTACGTAAATAAAAGTAAAACTAAAATGTTATGTAAAAATATGATAAAAGTCAGATTTGCAAGAGCTGGTACAGTGCGAGGTAGTGAAAAAAACTAAGTATTTGGGTATAGACTTGACTATGAGAAACACTGACCTCTTTAAGAATAACTATGAGAAGTTATGGGTTAAAATATTAGAGGACATGAAGAAATGGGATAACATGAACTTATCTCTGCTGGGAAGAATTTCTGTGGTCAAAATGAATGTTTTACCACGGTTGATGTTTTTGTTTCAAACTATTCCGATATTAAAAGAAATAGAGGTCTTGAATAGATGGCAACGAGGACTATCAAAATTTGTGTGGGCGGGAAGAAAACCAAGAATTAAGATGAAGATACTATGTGATGCCAAAGAGAGGGGAGGTTTGCAACTACCAAATCTGCGATTATATTATGAGGCGGTTTGTTTGACGTGGTTGGAGCAATGGGTCAGTTTAGACAACAAAAAACTATTAGCTTTGGAAGGGCATGATTGCAGATTTGGCTGGCATGCGTACTTATGGTATGAAAAAAACAAAATGGACAAATTTTTCAAACATCATTTCGTAAGAAGATCTCTTTTTGGAGTATGGATGAGATATAAAAGATTTTTTTATGATGCGAGACCACTTTGGATTGTACCAGCAGAAGTTATTACATAGTACACGAGACAAAGAGGAGAAGAATTATTGCCATACAGAGACTTGATAAAAAAAGAAGGGTCAGAATGGGTAATGAGAGAACAAGATGAGATTCAATTTAAATATGTTTTGTTAAGTTATCTACAGATCAGAGATCTGTTTAGAGTTGACAAAAAATGTATGGTTTTAGAGAAGAGAAAAATGATAATGTTGTTAAACCCAACATTCGATAATGTTGTTGAGTTCAACATTTGTACAACTAGGGAATTGGCCAAAAAGACTCACACGACCACTTTTAACTTTAAAAGGGCTAATTTTTCTGATATGAGGGGACATGTGGGGAGGAAACTAAAGGGAAAAGTAGAAAGGGTGAAAACCATTGGGGAAGCTTAGAAACTATTTAAAACTATGATTCTAGAAGCTCAAAAAAAGAATATTCCGCAGGTTAGGAAAGGCACAAACAGGTATAGGAAAAAGCCTGCATGGTTAACAAACAAAGTAAGGGAAGCTGTAAAAGGTAAAAAGGATTCCTTTAAGTGGTGGAAAGCTAGTCACAGTGAGGCTGATAAAACAGAACACAGGCTATGGCAAATAAAATGCAAGTCTGTAATCAGGCAGGCAAAAAGGGAATATGAGGAGCATATAGCAAAAAACGTAAAAACCAACAATAAAACTTTCTTCAAATACATTAGAAGCAGGAAACCAGCCAGGGAGGCAGTGGGGCCCTTGGATGACCAAGGGGTAAAAGGAGTACTGAAGGATGATAGGGAAATGGCTGAGAAGCTAAATGCATTTTTTGCCTCCGTCTTCACTGTGGAAGATGAGAAGTGCTTGCCCACTCCAGAACCGCTGATTTTGGGAGGGGTGTTGAAAGACCTGAGTCAGATTGAGGTGACGAGAGAGGAGGTCCTAAAACTGATAGACAACTTAAAAACTGATAAATCACCAGGCCCAGATGGCATACATCCAAGAGTTCTGAAAGAACTCAATTGTGAACTTGTGGATCTCCTGACAAAAATATGTAATCTCTCCTTAAAATCAGCCTCCATTCCTGAGGACTGGAAGGTAGCTAATGTCACTCCCATCTTTAAAAAGGGTTCCAGAGGAGATCCGGGAAATTACAGGCCAGTCAGTCTGACGTCGATACCGGGTAAATTGGTGGAAACCATTATTAAGGAAAGAATTAGTAGGCACATAGATGAACAAAACCTATTGAGGCAGACTCAACATGGGTTCTGTAAGGGAAGATCTTGTCTCACTAACCTGTTAATGTTCTTTGAGGGGGTGAACAAACATGTGGACAAGGGGGATCCAATAGATATTGTTTACCTTGACTTCCAGAAAGCTTTTGATAAAGTTCCTCATCAAAGGCTCCTAAGTAAGCTCAAAAATCATGGGATAAAAGGACAAGTCCTTTTATGGATCAAAAACTGGCTAATTAATAGAAAACAGAGAGTGAGTATAAATGGGCAGTTCTCCCAGTGGAGGGGTGTAAGCAGTGGGGTACCACAGGGATCAGTACTTGGTCCACTGCTTTTTAACTTGTTCATTAATGATTTGGAGTTGGGAGTAAGCAGTGAAGTGGCTAAATTTGCGGATGATACGAAGTTGTTCAGGGTGGTGAAAACCAGTGAGGATTGTGAGGCACTCCAAAGGGATCTGTCAAAGTTGGGCGAGTGGGCGTCAACATGGCAAATGGGGTTCAATGTGGCCAAGTGCAAGGAGGTCGTTGGTAGGGGAAGGCTGCCCTCCTGGCTCTGTGCACAATGTTTTTAAGGTCTCTGCTGCGAGGGGAGGGGGTGGGCTCAAACGGATTACCAGGTAGCCCGACCCCGAAGGTCAGTGATTGGTTATGATGTCAATATTCAATCTATCGATTAACTAAAGGGGAGGTGTCTGGGCGGGGGACAGGAAGTACATGCCGAGTCACCAGTAACGCTGACGTAGTTGTTGCTATGTGTAATGGACTTCTATTGTTGGTTTGGCACGGGAGGACTTCTATTGTTAAGCTTGTCAGGTGGAGACACTCGGTCTGGGCTGGCTGATGAGTTCCTGTGTTAGTGATCAACCTTCATGTTTGCATACATGATGAGCTTAACGTCTCTGGGGGCCCTGCTGGCTAGGTGTTGATCATCCTATGCAGCTGGCATTGTCTTGGCTTGCCCCCTGGTTGAACTCTGCGTTCCACAGTCTCTTCACTAACCCGTTCTGTATCAAGCTTATATTCACAAGGCATAGTCCATAAAATAGTCCCAAAATGGATGCCTCTGGTAACAGTCCCCCCTTTGAGGACTTCTCGACGTCAGGAGAGATGGTCCTCACACCATAGACTTACACCGGATCACTGGAACGATTGCAGTCATCTGGTGCCGGTGGCTGTCATCAGGCACGCTGTGCTGTCATCTGGAGTTCCCACCCCGCATCCAGAACACCCTATCTACACTAATTGAGGGAGGGTGTGTGCGTGTGTGAGCAACGCTAACCTGAGCCAAATTGGTTTTGGCTGGAATTGGCTTGCAAGCGCCAGAGGTAAATATTTAAAAAGGTTAAAATCATGGTGCATTAAAATTGTAAAAATATCAAAATAGTTCAAACATGGTTATGCATTTTTACTTGGTATAAAACTGTACATACATTATTTTCAACTTTATTCATAACCAAAAAGCATGCAGTAACTTTATTATTATATAATAAGAACATTTAAGAAAACAGTATAGCATTTCAAGGTGCTGGATTCTTTGTTATGGCAGCTTTGATGCGTTGTTGTAAGCGACTGGATACATTTTTATTAAAATTTGTAACTGTAGTCACGTTGATATGCTTCGTATATAATAATGCACCGAGTATTAAAATGATTAAACATATTAACAATATATACACGATCCATTGGGGTCTGGATCTGTTGGCAGTGGTCTCTTCCGTGTGATGCGGTTTGCGGGAAAAGACGGAGGTGCTCCGGAACAATTGCTTGGGTTTGAGGCCGGGGCTAGGTCTATTGAGCGCTATGGGCGTTCTCGAAGTCCTCCAGATTGCTCCGGGCTTAAACGAAAGCACAAGGTTAGTTACGGAAATTATCGAGCGTTTCTCGGCAGAACTCGGGTGGATCCGCCGCACGATCTGCATGACCACCCCCCTTTGGGTCTAAAGAATCATGGGACCTGTGCATGGATCACCTCCCCATGATTGGAAAAGTGACTCGGAGCAGTGCCTTGGCTTCGGTAGAAAGGCACCATCTCATGCCCTCTCCCTCTGTTGGGGGAGAGTCTCAGAGTCCGATGTAGTCTGCAGGTCGAACCCGGGGCTTGTGACATGCTATGTACGGGCCGTCGTGGGTTCGATGTACAGTCTACATCAGCTCTTTTTTAAACGGAGGCCATGGTGCCTCGGAGGGAACACTGTCAGTGTTGTACCTCTTTTAATGTTAGGGGGTCCCCATCAATGGGATCCCCGGTATCACGGTAAAAGAACAGATTTAAAACAAAAATGAGGTGTGGAAAGACAGATCTCCCCCCTTTGCCCAAGCAATAAATGGACTGTCCCATGATTCTGTCCAAATAAGACATGGGTGTACACTTTCAGGCTGGGGGCATGTGTATATGCAAATCAATTTTCCCAAGTACGCTGGGTATTTGTCTATTCGTGTACATAAAAATAAAATAAAAATATTATAGTACGTTTTATGAGTAGCAAATCGGATTGTCTGTGCTTTTCTTTATTTCAGATTGGGTAGCTATGCTTAAAAGATGGACAAAAACGGTCACTTGTATTTAAAAACCAAAAGAAAAATTAGGGTACGTCGAGCCTGGGAGCCGGAGTTTCAAGCTTGGGGCCTTCGGGTCCCTGGGCACGCCGGACTATGGCAATCTTCCTCCAGGGTCTGGAGGAAGGCTTACATGCCTAGTCTCGGTGGGATTGTGCATCGAACCCCCCACTGCCCGCACATTGCACCTTATGCATGCTGGATCATTATACATTACTTTGGACGGCTGGTGCTGTCCATTAGATTTTGTAAAATGATCCCATGCTCAAAGGATGCTCTGTAGAGGATGTGGGTGCACTCTGCCCTCTGCAGGACATGGCAGTGAGTGTGTCCCAAGCTCCCGGTTCGATATGCCCAATGCTGCTACCTCAGGGCTTTTCAGCCCAACAATTGTACAAAAATAGAAAAGCAAAAATAAAGTCCCACAAAAATAAACAGTAAGGCACAAAAGCGAAAAACCAAAAATTTAGATAAAGAGGAAAAGCATTCAGACAAAAATAGAAAATAAATAGGCCGCTCATTGTCCAAAAATAAAACATGGTATTCCCAGTTTCAAACCGCTGCCTTTCTGGTTTGGCGGTTTGATATAGCGGCGCCTCTATTCAGTGAGCCACCGCATCTCTTTGGCTTGGGAGCCTACACAGCTCAAGATAGTTAGGGAAACCTTCACCCATGCCCTTCAACAATACAAATGTAACTCAACAGACATGCCACAAACAGGAATCAGGGGTGAACAAATGGAACGAACATGGGGGGGAATGGGGGAACACACACATGAACAAACATTGTACCTATGTAGCAGATGAAACTTTTGGCTGCAACATAGTGACGGAAGGATGCTGTATGGGGGTTGTCATGTCCCGAATCTGTTTAACCTGGGACTTTACCCACACAGCCAAGCCAATTAAAGCCAGGAGGCATATGATTTGCACTTCTACGATAATTACAATGGGATGAAGCATTATATTAAGTATCCCAGTAACCTTATTAGACCATCCGAATACCGATTCCCAATACGAAAATTTTGCTGAATCTCGAATATCAATAGCCAGATTAGCAATTTGTTCCCCATTATGTTTAACAAGCAATGCAGCCTGCTCTCCTTCCTGCTCTAGACGTTGCAGGCTACGCTGTAAGTCTGGGTATAGTTCTTTTATGACCTCCAGTCCCATGCCTAGTGGCACTGGAGACATTCTATCATATAATTTTGGGTTGAGGTGCATTTCATGTCGGACCCAACTTGGGGTCTCGAACTGGAAATCACATCCTTCAACAATATGCACTTTGCAAAAACATCTGTTAAATTTAGGCAACATAGGTTGCATGGTCTCATTGTTGATAAACACATAAGGGCATTTAGTTCGGATGCATACACAAGCTCTACCTACATAAATAGCTACTGAGGAATTTTCTTTAACGGCATCAAATCTACAAACAGTTTCCAATCCTTTAAGAGGAGCTACACAAGGGTGGTGTTTTTCAATGGCATTATCTTCACACAGAAATCCAAGGTTTTCTTTGTGCTTGCATCCTTCCACATTAATTGTTTGCCATCCCTCTGGGGTAGTCTGAGCCCATCTCTGACTGTCTCTGGCATATAGCACAGTGTCTGGGTCAGCCTGCAATCCAAGGGGGACTACTGGAAAGATGCTAAAGGTATCCTTGGAACTTGCAGTTATTAGGATTAGTTCCAATGACTGACTGGCATGATGGTAGGTGGCATTAGCCAAGCTCCACCAGTCTGCCAGTTCAGCTTCTCCTTGTGTTACATTTTTCTTTATTATTTCTTTAATTTCAAAAGGGATTTTTCCATTCATGGCTTGAGTAATAAGGCTAGTGGCAATGATCATATTCATGGATTGCATTTGTGTGCATGCTAAAGCACGTGAAATATTTCTTTGAAGTGACTGGAGCTCTTTCATTAAAATCTGAAAATCGTGCTCCATAATATGCTCCCAATTTACTAGAATGGGGTTAGTATTCTGTTGGATATCGGATAGGGCATGAAGAGATTGTGAGAGGGGCTGAGCCATATTAAAAATATCATTTCCTACTTTAGAAGCTTTGTTTGCCAATATCTCCAGGTTGGCTGTGTTTAAAACTGAGATTCCCGTTCCCACGGGGGCAAGCCAATCTGCTAGGCTTCTTTTGGGGCGGCTCAGAATTTCTTCTGTCCTCCACAAAGCAAGCCAGTTTTCCCAACCTTGTTTAAATGGTTGGAGATATGGGGCACACAGCTTCGGTATCCACGTAGATCTTAGAGCATCTGCAGGCATTTCTAATTGAGTCATATTTATTGTCACATTGCGAAGATGCATTTGGGGATACATCAACACTTTTTCTTGTTGATTATATTTTAGGGTATGTGATCCCACTATAGGGTCAGTTAAGTTGTGAAGATCCCATACATTTTGTATCAAAGGGTTGAATGTAATAACAGTTTTATTCTCCCTACCAATTGTCAATGTGTAATTTCCTGGCATATGAATGGTGTCTATTACTAGCATTCCTAATATAGTAAATTGACGTTTTGTGATTACTTTTGTGCACGGGGTTTCATTCAAGTCAACCATCCAGTCTGGTGGCCCATGTAAGGACTCCACTGATTCACCAATCTTCCATATTGTAGAAGTCCAATTAATCAATTTTAATTCATATGTTTTTTGGGCTGGATCCGTGAGAACCACAGGCAATTCTTCCGGCATACTTTCATTCGTGCCTATGGACAGAATTATCCTGAGAGGGTCTCCTTCGTTCCATACAGCAGCTGAAACTATAGCAGTTTTACATATGGCTTTCATATCTGTAGGAATTTTGTTATTGCACAACATCTTTATCAATTGCGGGATAAGGTCTTCCCCAAAGGGGCATACCCACAATTCATAAGGTGGCTTTGCTCTAGTGCAATTAATCAAATTGGATGGATGGCATTTCCGTACTACCACTGGTGCCACAATGCTGAAGCCTCTATCTGCTATTTGCTTCAGGGGCACAACACCTTCTACTAGACATGTAAGAGGAATATTTTTATATTGTCCTCGGCGCATTACCACTGATAAAGGGTATCTCCGAGGGTGGTGGTTGACTGAATGTCCCCTACAACTATTAACACGTGCACAAGCAATAAACATAGAACCTTTCCTATACTTACCCGTTTTGCACTGCGTTGTGTATCCATTTGTGAAAGTTCTGAAAGGCAAGGGATTATGTAATATACATCAACTGTGCTGAAATAGTGCCTCAAATCGGCACTGATTGTTTTCTAAGCCATGGCCAACCCCACCAAACAAAAGGGCATGGTTTAGAAAGCAAAAGAATATTTATTTTCCATTTTACCTTTTTGTAGAATTATTTCCCCAGCCGGGAATCGAACAGGCTGCCTTTGGGCTGTGAGACACTGAAATCTCCGCTGCGCCACAAGCGGCTCTTAGCGGGAAAGGTGCTTTTGGTAAAGAAGGCTTGCAAGCGCCTTTTCTCTTTCAGTTTTAAATCGGCAGGGTCAAAAGTTTAGACCCAAACGAGCGGCTCCAAAGTTTTCCAAACCTCCTGTCTTGTGACTGTGGGGGCCGGCTTGTGTCTGCATATGTTAATTTGGGGCGAAAATGAGGCTTTGTTGCCTGGGGCGTTCTATAAACATAAATAACTTTGCAGAGAGCGTTTTGTTTGCTGTCGGACTGAGGGGGTTTCTCCTATTATCTATTTGGCTCTTCAAAACTGTCTTTATAACGTATAGAAAAATTCAGTCCCCATGACCATGAAAGATACCCAGAAGCATGACTACGGGTGGTTTGAGCCGAATTAAGTCATTAATCATCACACATTTTTGTCTCCACCCTTTCCCCCAGCAGGTATCCATCATCGTCACAGAGGAAAAATCTTTCTAAAAATCGCAATTTTTGGAGGAGGTTCGACTAGAGAACCTCCACTATTGTGGTTAAAGAATAGAAATAAAAAGCTAGTGAGCTTTCCCCAAGGTCTCTGCTTTCAAAGAGGCCTACCCTAGCTTGGGGTTTCTTATACTCCTTTGCTCCTGCCATCTCACCTTCCCTTGTATTATTCCATGCCGGGAGGGCTATGAAAAGCATGCGCATAAGAGCACAAGGGTATTAGCGGTTGACCAAATATTTCAAATTTTATTTCAAATTATTTTGAAAATTCTGAAAAATTTAAAAAAAATATGAAAAATTTAATAAAACACAGAAAATACTTCTTCCTACCCCCCTTCACTAATCCGTGTCATTCAGGACACAGGTTAGTGTCTCTTCTGAATGGAGAAAGGTGTCTGCCAAGGGGAAGGTGATCATGGGGTCAAACGCAGTTTGATGTGGCAGAAATAGTTTTGATTGGTACCACGGTGTGGACTGGAGTTGCGGATTGCTGGGGAGGATCTGGCGGTCTTGGCGGCTGTGGCACCACTGGGTCTCCTTTCCACAGTTTTAATTGGGAGGAGTGGAAGTATTTATTCCAAGTGCCGTCTTTGTTCTTCCTGGGGATCTGGACCTTGTACACGGCTGCACTCACCCGTCCTATAATTGGGACTGGACCCTCCCATTTGGCCATTAGGGCATGCTGCTTCCTTGAGAACTTTCGATACATGACTTCTTGACCCGGTTCCCAGATTTGGGGATTTCTGACCCAACCTAGCTTTTTGTCAACTGCTAGTTGGCTATACCCTAGCATTTTAGCAACCTGGATATGGATCGAAAGTATCGATGTCATCAGATTTTCTACCCATACGTCATTAGCAATTTTTGGATAGAGGTCTGAGGGCCAATCTGAATTGATCCAAAATGCTTCCGGGAGCCTCATTTTGCGGCCCGTCATCACCATGTGGGGTCAATATCCGTGTTTAGCAGTTGTGCCTCGGATAGCCATGAGAATGATAGGTAGCTTTGCTTCCCAGTCCTTGCCAGAGGATTTTACTATTTTCCTAAGGGCTTCCTTCAGGGTGCGATTAGTTCATTCTATGGTTCTGGAGGACTTTGGATGTCAGGCTATATGGAACCTTTGTTTGATTCCTAAGGCGTTACAAAGTTGTTGTGTAACCTCTCCCACAAAATGACTGCCTAAATCGCTGTCAATAACCTTGGGAATGCCCCAGCGGCTAAAAAGACTATTGAATAGAATCTTTGCAGTAGTGGCAGCGGAGTTGTCTTTACATGGAAAGGCTTCAAGCCATTTAGAAAAAGGGTCAATTACTGTGAGACAGTATTTATTTCCCCTACATGTTGTGGGCAATAGTCCAATGAAATCAATTTGTATCCGAGCCCATGGTCCTTCAATTCTTTGGTGTTGAATAGGTGCTTTTGGCCTCGATGGGTCAGCATTAACCATTGCACAAGCGAGGCAGTTATCTAGCCAGCGGGAGACATCTGCCCTGATGCCTGGCCACCATCCTGAATCTAGGACACGCTCCAAGGTACGCTCCTTTCCCCTGTGTCCTTGTTCATGAATGAACTGTATCAGATCACTCCGGACTTCCACGGGTACCACCCAGTGGCGATTTCCTTCGTAATCTACAGCCCATATCACACCTTCATACTCTACAATTTGATATCTGCCTGTGGGATCTTTTCCTGCAGAATAGAGAGCTAAGACATCCGAGTCATTGCGCTGTAGTTCGCCTAGGTCTACAAAAACAGGGGGAAGTGGATCTCTGTTGTGTGCTGCCTTTGCTTTGCTTCTTGTTACTACAGGGTGCATTGGATAGGTTGGGGCATTTGGTGGAATGAAGAGAGATGCGGCTTCTTTAGCGAGTCGGTCCGCTTGCACGTTCCAATGCGCGGCTTCGCTATCTTGCTTTTGGTGCCTTTTTACGTGAAAGAGCTGCGTTGGCGCAGTTCTGGCGCGTAAAAGCTCTGCAATCTCTAGCCAGAGATCAAGATGGGCGATTGGTTTTCCATCCGCATGTTTCCAGTCCTGCTTTTCCCAGTGCGGGAGCCATATTGTAGCGGCTTTAGCAGTCCAATCAGAGTCAGTATAGATAGTGAGGGGACAGTCTAGCGGCTCATAAGTGAGAACGGCTTGCAAGGCTGCTACCTCAGCTGCCTGACTAGAATGGGGGAGAATCGCTTCCTGAAGAGTGAACCCATCTTGGACCCGTATCGCTCCAAACCCTGTTTTGGGCTGGCCATCGATGTGGAAGGACGAGCCGTCACAGAACCAGCAGATAAACCCTTTCTGCCTTGCTTCCTCGAGCGGCTCTCCCCACACAGTGGGCCAGGGAACTGTGTCTACGTTGGGAATGGGACATTCGTGTTCTTTCCCTGTGACAATGAGTCCATAGGGAGCTGGCGGATCTCGGACTTCTCTTTTGTATTCCAAGCCCTTGTTTACAAGCGCTAGTGTCCACTGTGCAATGCGGGCATTTAAGATTTGCCCGTCTTGTATTTTTCCCGAGAGAATATACTTCAAGGGAGTGTGTGCGGTCTGAACAATGACTCGCGTACCTCCAATGATATATTCCCAGTGCGTCAACGCCCACACCAGTGCAAGGCAAACTTTCTCACAGGGCGAAAACTTCATTTCTACCTGTGATAAGTTTCTGGAGGCATAAGCAATTACTCTGTGTGTCCCTGTTTGCATCTGGGTTAGGGTTGCGCCTATACTTTTATCAGAGGTGGCTAATTGAATATAAAATGGTTTGGTAAGGTCCGGGTGCGCAAGTGCTGGAGCTGTGGCGAGGCTTTGTTTAAGACTGGCAAAGGCTTGCTGTTGGTCTGGTCCCCAGTGCCAGGGAGTGTGCTTTTTCAGAAGAGCATAGAGGGGTCTCGCTTTATCCGTGAACGACTCAATAAAGTCTCGGGAGAAATTAAAGGTCCCCAATAATGCTCTTAGTGAGTGAAGGTCAGTGGGAGCCGGTAATTTAGCAATTGTCTCTAGGCGCTGTGTGTCAGGGGCCCTGCTGTCAGGTCCTAGGGTGAGGCCGAGATACTTAACCTTTGTTTGCGCTAACTGCGCTTCTCTCTGCTTGCCTTGAAGCCTGTTTGTTCGATCAGACGGAGGACTTCTCTTGTAATCTCTTCGACCTCCTCTAAAGTAGATGCATGTATTAAAATGTCATCTACATACGAAAGCACGTGATCTCTAGAGGAGGGCCGGAGGTGGTCCCACATTTGTACCACGTGTACATGGCAGATGGCTGGACTTGAATGGAACCCTTGTGGGGTTCGCATAAAGGTGTATTGCTGGCCTCAGAAGGTGAATGCGAATTTGTACCAACATGACTCATGTAATCTCACAGAATGAAACGCATTAGCGAGATCAATGACACTGTAGTAGCGTGAGCCGGCGGCTATGGCTGCTACAATCTCATTGTACTTCGCAATGATTGGGGCTACCGGGGGCGTGGTCTTGTTCAGAGCACGGTAGTCCACGGTCATTCGCCACGTGACTCCATCGGCTTTCAGAACTGGCCACAATGGGGCATTGCAGATAGATTGCATGGGGCGTATGACGTTCCACTTCAAGAGTCCCTCAGTGGTTTTGGCTATGCCAGTTTCTGCTTCGGCAGGGTATTTGTATTGTCTTTGAGGCGGAGGGTCTTTGCCTTCAATAAGAACGCAAGCGTTTTTAACAGTTCCACATTCCGCTTTGTCTTTTATCCAAACACCTGGAAAATCACGGACCCACGGGTCGTCTGTCACAGGCGCTAGGGGCAAGGGAGCCTTTAAAGCGGCACAACGGTGGATGGCATTGATAAAGTCAGGGCCCCCTGATACCTTCCAAAGGAAGCCGTTGGCTAAATCAATGGTTATGCCATGATCACGAAAGAATGAGACTCCTAGAATCCCATCATCTTCTCCAGGATTGTCGCAGGCAACAACTTTAGTGTCGAAGTTTCCTATTTTGATAGGAATATCCTTCCACACTTTCGCAGTATGATTGCCTCCGGCAAAACCTTTTAGAGAGATGGTCCCATCAGTAGGTTTTCCTTTAGTTTCGTGTCGTGGGTGCAGCACGGTAAGTGATGCCCCTGTGTCTACTAATAGATTGGCAGGCTGTTTATCCCCTGGAGTCCCTATGCCTGCATGTACTGTTGGTCTACCCCATGTGTCTGGCGTAAGTTTCGCTAAGACACCTTGAGGCAGAACCAGGGTCTCGGGGCACCTCTATCGCTTATGAAACGGGTTTTTGTCCGCCATTTCGGTAGTAGTAACCACTGGAGCCATTGGTGGGTTGTCTAATCGTTCATTGTCCAAGAGGGCTTGGAGCAAGAAGGCATCCAGTTGACCGTCAAATTGGTCCATGTCGAAGCCCCTGTTTTTAAGAGACATCCACATGTGCCAACGGAACGTATCAACAATTAGCCCTCCCTGGTGATTCTGGCAGGGAGCAGCAGAAGGAACTTGCTGTGGTTGTTGTGGTTGCACAGCTTGGGGCTGTGGTGTGTAAACGTTCATCGGTCCCACAAATTGTTTAGGGTTAGTTGGTTGTTGTGGTTCTGGTGGGGCTGAGGGTTGTGCTGGCTGCAAATGAGCCTGCGCGGGAGCAGAGTTACGGTATGCTCCTTGGGTTTTACCTCGGTATCCTCCTCTGTTCCAACTATTATTGTTTCGTCCCTCATACTTATTATTATTTCCATAATTGTACGGTTGCACTGGGGTGTACTGCGAATGCGGGCCGTTATTCGCATATGTAATACTCTGGATTATTTCATTCTCTTCCTTGTATTTGTCTTTATGTTTCTTTCCTGTCTTGGCTGGTTTGACTGCGCCTGTGCTGCGAAGCGGCGTGGCGACTCTCCTTATTTTGACTAAGAGGGCGTTCCAGTCAAATCTGCAGGCACTTCCACATTTAAGGCTAACTGGGTCTGGGCATTAAATCCTCGGACCAGAGCATCCTTAAAAAGCTTGTCATCATAATTCGGGTAATTATCATCGTCTATGTCCACCTTTTCTGCTAGCACTCCAAGGAGTTGCTTCCTGGTTACATAGGTCTCTGGGTCTTCTCCTGTGGCTTGTTGATCTATTACAAATGCAGCCTCTAACGACCGCTCAGGATTTAGGTGTTCCAGGACCACCTTCATCCATGTGTATTGATCTTCTGCAGTTAGGTTTTTGGCAGAGATCGCTGAGTTAATGGCCGCTAGGTCTGAGCCTGTGGCGCAGCGTCTGGCTAATATAGACAGATCTTCCCCGTTTATATTGCCATACGCGGTACTGACCGTAGTGAGCCAGGTGATGGCGTTGTCCCGATTAAGGGTGCCCACCTGTTCAGCTATAGCCTGGGCCTCGTCTGGCTTCCAAGCCCGGGCTTCTGTGACCGTTCGAACTGTTTTCTCTTCTCCTGTTTTTATGGTTTTTTCCATGGTATGCACCGGATTCATGGGACGTGTTTCGCATGATTTCCCAGATTCTATGGGGGAATAATCGAACAGTTCATCCCCAAAATCGGGTATCTCTGTCTCGGTTAGGGCTCCCGGATGAATAGCACAAATGAGAGCGTCTCGAGTTCCAAGCTTTGATTTAAGGGCTTGGATTTCCTTCTTACACGCATCATGGTTTGCTAATGTCCAGCGCTGTTTTGCTTGTTCGGCCAAGTAGCGTGCAGCATGTTGAGCAGCTGCCAACTCTTTAGTGAGTGTAGCTACTTGTGCTTCTGCTATCTGAGCTCTCTCTTCAGCCTGGTTAGCTATGCGCCTAGCGTCTTGGGCAGAATTGACAAACCCATTCTTTTCAAGGACCAAGTTTAATTTCTCCGTATTTAGTTTGTTTACTTCCTCTTCATGGCTTTCAGTTAGGGATTCTAATTCATTCTGATGCATTTGTTCTAATTGGCTGAGTCTGGCCTGTAAATATACTACTTCACTGTGTTCCTGTTTTACTTCCTTTCTTAATCGTTGGATTGATAGGGTAGCCTCTTGCAGGGCAAGGAACAATGCCCATGTTCCCGCTCTGTCTTCCAGGGACGTGTTTCTTTTTTTCCTATCGCAATAATCTTGGAATGCTTCTCGGGCAGCTAATAAGGGATCATCTGCTTTAAAAGATTCAATGGCCCAAGGAGAGATGCCTTTTTTTGTAATCCATCTCTCGAGACGAGGTAAATCCTCTAGTGTGCAGATCTTGTTTGGCTCAGTAGAGCTCCCGTCCGCCATTTTAGTTTTTTCCTCGGACATTGGTGTTTTTAATGTTTTTTTGTTTTAAAAGTTTTAGCTTTTTTGCTCTTGGGCGAGGTAAGCTTTGAGCTTAGTTATTCCTCTATCCCACAAGGTATGGTTTTTAAGGCTAGAATTCACTCCCCTGCCAAGGTGACCATAAACTTTTTAAATTTGAGGTTTTTATAGGCTAGACCAAGTCCCCGCCGGGATGACGCTCAGTAACCCTTTATTGGTTTTAGGCTAGACTCTCTTAGTCCCTGCCGGGATTCACCATTAACCCTTGGAGTTTTGAGTGTGGGTTTGGCCTAGACCTCACTACTCTAGACGGATTACTCCTATTTAATCGAACTAAGGTTTTTGGGCGTTCCACCCGCCGGGATTACCTTTTAATTAACCCGGGAAGGCTTCAGGGCGGCCTACGACCAATGGATCCCTCGAGACACTATGCCTCAGAGAGTGGCTCCGTAGACTCACATTAACTTATGCACGCTCTGCTTGCAAGTCAAAGCAAAAGGGAACTTCCAGAGAACTGGAGGAGGGGTGGAGTCTTTTTACGGCTCCGCTTAAGCGATTTTATTGTTACAGGGAAAGGTGGCGTGTAGGGTGGTGTGGTGTGATGCACATCCTAACACCCTACACTATCGTTCTGCAATTCCAACCCACAAAAATAGACCGAGAGACGGCTCGCAGGTAGCCTTTAGGACTGCATGTGGAGGTCCCTTGCAATCGGAGCACCACTGGTCAATGGCTTTCACCTAGCAGATGGGTCCGGGGCGGCTGACCTCGCGACTCTTTAGTGCTTATGGCACGAGTCTCACGTTGAAGGAGAGACGGGGGAAGCCAACCCACAAAGATGCTCTCTAGAGCCAAACAGACAAAAACTCACTCACACAGCTGTGTAGATGTGCTTCACTGAACTATCACTTGTTTTTCTCTACACTGAAACGCACGGCAAAGTTTCTCCTGTACGTCTGGTCGGCTGAATGTTGACACATGTCGACTGCGTGTACATTCAGATGAGCAGGACCATCCCAAACGAGCCCCCAGATCTGTTAGCCGAATTGCTCTTTAGGAGAGGCAATTGGAACAGTTTAATGATCGGGATTCAGGTCTGTGTATACGCAGGATGGGCTATGCCGTTACGTTTCAATGAAGAGACAAAACAGAAGTTAAACAAAACTTTCTTTACTGAGTATATAGTTCAATCACACAAGAATAATAATAAAACCCACACAGGCATACAAGAACTAGGAAAACAAGTTAGATATCACAGCACAGTTGCATGAGCAGGAATATCGTTGGTGGGGTATATTTACCTATAGCGTGGCTCAGCTCCGAAAACTTCCAGCTGGATGGGAGGGCGGAAGGGGAAGAAAATGGGGTAGAAAACACATGAATCCAGACCAGCCGGGAACACGTGGATTGACCTTAGCTGCAGACTAAGGCAAAGCGGTTAGCGGGAGTTTAGTATAGCAAGTGGGTCAAGAGAGGTTCAAGCAGACATAGAGAGGTTGTTGGTAGGGGAAGGCTGCCCTCCTGGCTCTGTGCACGATGTTTTTAAGGTCTCTGCTGCGAGGGGAGGGGGTGGGCTCAAACGGATTACCAGGTAGCCCGACCCCGAAGGTCAGTGATTGGTTATGATGTCAATATTCAATCTATCGATTAACTAAAGGGGAGGTGTCTGGGCGGGGGACAGGAAGTACATGCCGAGTCACCAGTAACGCTGACGTAGTTGTTGCTATGTGTAATGGACTTCTATTGTTGGTTTGGCACGGGAGGACTTCTATTGTTAAGCTTGTCAGGTGGAGACACTCGGTCTGGGCTGGCTGATGAGTTCCTGTGTTAGTGATCAACCTTCATGTTTGCATACATGATGAGCTTAACGTCTCTGGGGGCCCTGCTGGCTAGGTGTTGATCATCCTATGCAGCTGGCATTGTCTTGGCTTGCCCCCTGGTTGAACTCTGCGTTCCACAGTCTCTTCACTAACCCGTTCTGTATCAAGCTTATATTCACAAGGCATAGTCCATAAAATAGTCCCAAAATGGATGCCTCTGGTAACAGCCACAGGAAGTGGTGGCAGCTACAAGCATGGACGGCTTCAAAAGGGAATTAGATAAGCATATGGAGCAGAGGTCCATCAGTGGCTATTAGCCACAAGGTATAGATAGGAGCTCTGGGGCAAGTGATGCTCTGTCATCTTGGTGCTTGGGGGGGGGGTCAAAAGTGGGAGGGCTTCTAATGTCCTGGCTCCACTGGTGGAACTCCTGATGGCACTGGTATTTCTGGCCACTGTGTGATACAGAGTGTTGGACTGGATGGGCCTTTGGCCTGATCCAACATTGGCATCTCTTATGTTCTTATGTTAAAAATTCTGTTAATTGTGATGTTGAAATTTAAGTCTCTTTAATGTTTCCATTTCAGGCACATCAGAATCTCATTTTACATGCCTCTTCTTTAGCAGATGTTGTCACCAATTCCTTCAGGTCAAGTGCTGCTAACTGAAATGTCCCTGCTTTTTATCCACTTACCACTTTTTCAGTGGACCCAGCCACATGGACCTGTACCATAAACTGGAGGGCGCTTTCACACATGCTAAATAATGTCATTTCAATCCACTTCAGTGATCGTTTGTAAGTGGATTTTGCCATTTCACACAGTAAAATCCAGTTGCAAAGTGCATTGTAAGCACATTATTTATTGTGTTTGAAAGTGCCTGAGATGTGGGTCACATGACTGAACAGTCCTCTATACAAAAACATCTTTCATATAGAAAACTGGCATGTCAGAGAGAAGGCTAGGCTAGAACCAGTTTTCTACATGGAATTTGGTGGGGAGGAAAAACATGTTCAATTGAAATAGTTGCCAAACCAAGTAGTCTCTTTTGCACAGCCAAGGACCCAAAGAATACTGAGTAGGCCATTTTTCCTAAAATAGTTCCCCTACAGTATAGGCACTTGCAGTACAAAGTACAAAGCTAGTTGGACTTTCCAGCATTAAACTGGATAATTGTATTTTTCTTGCTCATTTTAAGTTGCACTTATCATTTAGTATTTTTTGTTAAAATAAATTAAGTTAAAACTGACACAGCAGCTGATTTGTGTATTTGCTGTAAGAAGATGCCTTAAAGTTACTAGGCATATTAAAAGTATTAAAACTGTGTTCTACATAAATCCTAAAGGTTGCACACATTTTTAGGCTGTAGAATAATGAAGTTACCTGAAAAATAAATTTTGTACTATGAAGCCATAGGATGTGAACAATTTAATAAAACCATTCTTATGTGATACAGCAGGAAAATACCATCCTGCCCAGTTTTTCAGAGACTGCAGGAAGTTTGAAGCATGTGGCACTTCAGGCCCTGGTCATAAATGAAAACAGATCACATACCTGTCCATTCCTACCTGCTTTCACCATTGACCCAAACCCTGATCACACAAAGGGTTGCTGAACTATAATCACGTTTAAAATATACATAACATTACTTGAAAGGGAAAAGAACACTCTGAAGAATTGTATGGCTGCCTTCAACACAAACACCTGAACAGCATACTCAAACTGCTATAACACAGACATTATCTCCAGGTTTTGATGCAATAATTCAGAGCAAAAGGTGTCAGTTATCAGAACCTGTTAAATAAACAAAATATTGCAAGAGTGCTAATGTTTTAAGCACATTTTATTTTAAGTTTTACAAATCTTTAATTGTGTTTGTGTCCTTTATAAAGTTTATATCTCCGCTACCTGGCATTAAGGAGCTGCGGTGGCTCAAGTGGTTAAGGTGCTGAACTGCAGGCGGTGGAAGGTCGGTAGTTCAGCAGTTCGAGACCCGAGTGTGCCACATAATGGAGTGAGCTAGTTCCAGCTCCTGCCAACCTAGCAGTTCGAAAGCAAGAAATTGCAAGTAGATAAATAAAGACACGGAAATGTCTTTGGACAGCGCTGGCTCTTCGGCTTTGAAATGGAGATGAGCACCGCAACCCTAGAGTCGGACTCGACTAGCTTTCGAGCAAGGGAACCTTTTACCTGGCATTACATTTTATGACACACATGGCCCAGCCCGACAAGGTCTCATTTATATCAGATCTGGCCCTCATAACAAACACACACCCCTGGGTTAGAGTGTCTGATCAAGATTTGGGAGACCCAGGTTCAAATCCTACCTTGTCCGTGAAAGCTGTTGGCTGACCCTGAGCCAGTCACTTATTCTCATCATAACCTACCTCTCTGAGTCATGGATGCCAGGATAAAATGGAGGAGAACAACGTAAGCCGCTTTTTGTCCACCTTGGGGAGAAAAGCAGCATGTCAGACCCCACAGCTGGCAATCAAGTACACGCTTGTAGAAAGGTTTTACTTGAAGCCATGATGTACTGGAACATAGTCACTGTTCAGAATACAGAAATGGGCTGTGCAAGGTATAATAAAGCAAGTTCATAATTCTAGTAGCCAATAGATAAGATTCCCGCGCAAGCGGCTGGAGTGTCTTGCTTGCGCCACCCTGAGAACCAACGTTCCCGTCAAAGATAAACAATTCTACTATTCCCACACTACTGCTCATAACTGCTAAGCAAAGCGGCTTGCTCTTCCCCACCTGTGGCCTTGGCCTGATAGCATTACTTCAAAGCGAGGCTAGCGTACATAAAAAGGAATGCATATATACTGGAAGATGAGCGCATGAGAGTCTGGTTAGACATGCGCACGTGAGACTTCTAACCCCTATTAACCTTTGGCAGCTTGCTGACACAGCAGAGACATTGTAGAAGATATTCCCTCTGATACAAAATAAAGGTCTTTTAACCATTTCCCTGAACTACCCAAGCCAATGTTATGTTGTGTGTGGTGGAACATCCTCACTGACCCACGACCACTGCTCTGTCTTGCCTCTGAGGCATCAAGGCATCAGCAACCGTCCAAGTCCCTGCCTGACAATGGGCCACTCTTGCCACTCTCCCCAACCTTGGAGGGGTTTGCTCTTCCTCTTTTGGTACACCACTGCCATCACCTGGCCTTTGTAGGAATTACCCACTGGGAGGACCAGGGCTCCCAGCTCCCCTTACCCTATTGTTGCTGTTCTAAGGCCCTGACTCATCCTTATATCTGGTTATTGTGGAGCCAGATTACTGCACTTGCGCACCTCTGGGGGATTAGCACATATGATTCTGTATAAAATTTGCTAAAACGTCCTTGTACCTTTAATCACATTATGCTGACAGACTTGCACCAATCCTTTTTTAAACCAATGGAACAAATTTTGAATGCAAGTGTGTAAATAACAGTTAATCTTTTCTGTCTTAAAAATACTTGAATATTTATTTTTATGGCAGTGTCCCTTGGGATGCTGTGGAGATTAGATAGCAAGCAAGGAGTCTTGCCTAGAGGTGGCCCATCTTTGAAAATCCCCCCCATGTCTATCACCTCTCATTTTAATTGAAATAACACATTCACCCAACATCCTACCCCAGGTATAAACTGCCACCAGAACCACCGTGAAATCCCACCCACCCACACCATGGTCATCATGATATCTTCCACAGAGGAGCCATAAAGTTGTCCATGGCTCACTCTTGATGTATTAAAAGTCAGTGATGTCCCACAGGGGTTGCTTTAATCCATTCTCAGTGCTGCTCCTGTGTTCCAGGTGTGCCACAGCAGTCTCACACCCTCTCCTCTCCTGGTGGTGCTTCTGCCAAGTGACACCGCTGGGCCTCAGGCAATAATCCCCCGGGGCAAGCATGAAAGACTTTCATTACTTATCTTGGCTGTGCAAAACGTAGTACATGGCCATGTGCGGAACCAGCTGGAACCGGTGTAACAGGCCGGATTAACCCCCCGGCCAGAGTAACCCCGGGGTTATTCTGGCACCCCCCGGCCAGAGTAACCCCTGACGGGCCAGGCCAGAGTAACCCCGGCGGTTAGTCCAGACGGGGGGTTACTCTGGGCTAGCCCATACTAACCCCCGCCTGGCCAGAGTGGTAAGTTAAATGTCAGCTGAATCCAATCTCTTCTTCTTTTTAACTTCTTTTTTTAACTTCTTCTTTTTAACTGCACAACACAACAACCTGTAACCCCGGGCTTAGTTGAGTGGTAACTTAGATGTCAGTGTAGCCAGCACAGTGTCAGCTTCTGAGGGTCCATACTAACCCCCGCCTAGCCAGAGTGGTAAATTAAATGTCAGCTAAATCCAATCTCTTCTTCTTTTTAACTTCTTTTTTTAACTTCTTCTTTTTAACTGCACAACACAACAACCTGTAACCCCGGGCTTAGTTGAGTGGTAACTTAGATGTCAGTGTAACCAGCACAGTGTCAGCTTCTGAGGGTTTCAGGTCCATGAGAAACTTGTCAGGCAATCTGAAATTCCTCTTGGTAGTGAAGAACAGGGTATGAATCCAATCTCATTAGTCAACAGACCCAAATATCAACAGTACT